>NC_135327.1:154052651-154070151 GCF_023851605.1 Tamandua tetradactyla | reverse complement strand
ACCCAGAGGCCTATACACACAGCAAGTACCCAATCAGTACTTGATGATTGAATAAATGATGTCTCATCAAGTCATTAAGAGTTTCATTTGCACTATTCTAAATTAGTGAAAAAGGTATCAGAATTAGTGAATAAGGTATCACAGTTGGGAAAGATGTAAATAAAATTATCTTTCATGGCCACAGTATTGGGCTGTTCATTTATTAATATAACCCAAAAGCAAAATCAATATTTATTAATGCTTATTTTTATAAAGATTTGATTGCCATCCATAAAATGCCTAGGAAGTAAATAAATGGTAGGAAGAAAACTTTGAGCATCCTAGGGAAAAAAAGAAAACTGCTTGAAAGGTACGGTGCCTATGCCTTTGGATTGGTGGAAACCTTCTCAATCAAAATAAAATTTAATAGCAATCATCGCTATTTATATTAGGTATCTCCTTTTTGGATCTGGAAGTGTTTTATATTTTTGCTTGCCATGTTATATGCCATCTCAAAAGAAATGGAACATAATGAAGCTATATGCATTATGTGGGGTGCAGTGTAAATAGGGAAACAGTCTCTTGACAAAAATATATTCACTAGCTATATTTTTCACTTCTTACCCCTATAACAGCATATGAGGGCATTTAACTGACTCCTAGAAAAAAGTTCGATGATCAGTGTACTGATCATTTTACCAAATTCTTCAAAGACTATGTGTTACACATTATAAGATAATTAGGTTTCCTTCTAGGAGAAATGCCTCCTCCACTATAGAAACATCCCTGACAATGTAAATAAAATATTTTCTTTAAAGAAACTCTCTTTTCATTGCCCACCAATTCTTTTTTGCATATCATCCTCTTTTCCAGTGGGATTATCTGAAGATTTTAAAATTACTAAATTTGCAATTTAGTTCAATAATTTTTATGTATTTAGTATTTTGGTTAACGTGAAAGAAAATATAGCATACAGTAATACTGAATAGTTTATCATCTTTAGTCATGAAGCAGTATAAAATAGTACTTACGAATCTGGGTTTTGAGGACAAAGACTTGCTTCTGAAACTTGATTCCTTCCTTTACTTCCCAGCTATGGGACCTTAAGGAAGCTACTTAACCTCTATGCGCTTCAATTTCTTTACCCATAAAACAAGAAATACAAAGGATGTACTTTATACAGTTGTTATAAGAATTACATGGTTTAATACATACAAACCACTTGGAACAGTGCCTGGGTCATAAGTGATCAACAAATGTTAGCTATAATCATTATGTAAAAAAGAAAGCATGGTATTAATACATGATTCAATTTTTAAACATTTTATGATTCATTAACTCTGAAAGTATTTTTAGCTCCTCTCCACAAATTAAGATTTTTATTATTGTATCAGAAAAGTCACAAAACAAGGTACATTCATCCCACATATCAGATGCAAGGTATTAGAGCTATTATTAAAGTCTACCTACACTTCCTTAAATGTTCATTTAAAATAATAAAAGGAACAAAATAACATTACATATTGCTAAAATTATTCCAAAGAATTATTACCAATATATTCCCAAACACTAAAATACTAAGCCAAATGCTCAAGTCATTTTTAGGTCAATAAAGGAAAGTAAATTTCAAAGTAGGAAGGTTGTCATTGAAGCACTCTGTACACAAAGGCCCTTACATTTATTTTCCTTTAGCCATTCATCACAGGCATCATCACTCACTTGTCTTAAATCACTAGTACATGTTCAATGAATGGCTCAAGTCTACATCACATTTACTATGCAGGTTGTGGCATATGGATTTTTGGTGATAGATATTTAGCTAGAGAAACCTTGACTAGACTACTTCAAGTTGGCTAAAAACATGGAAATTTTAAGAGACATAGCAATATATTTAAGTTTATTAGAAAATGAATTTTTCTGCCAGAGATTCTGTTATGCTGTGGATTGAGTTAAGTCCCCTGTGTCTATAATGATGTAAAGACTATCAATCTCACTATTACAAGAAAAGGCAATAACATATTATCATTATCTCATATTGTCAATTACTAATTTAACAAACATTTACTGAGTCCCTTCTACATATAGGGCACTGTGGGGCCTTTAAATATCTATCAAGAACGTGTAGTACAGTATGGCAGAAATATGTACTTAAATAACTACAAGATTGCTTGCCATAAGTGTCCTAAGAGAAAAAGCAATTAAGTGGTACAAGAGGAATTAATGACTGAGGGAGATTATTTGCCTCTAAAAGAATGCCAAAGTTCTAACAACATTAAAAGACATATGTATTCCTAGTGCAATTCATTAAATACACACGAAGAGTGTGCAAGTTAGATAGACTCTGGAGAGAAATTCCTGACTATTTTGGTGATAAAACATGTTCTGAGTTTGAAGAAGGTCTATTCCGGGTGGTTCAGGCAGTCATCATGCCATTTTCACCCCAATGATTCAAAATTTATATACTGCTTCCTTCAGCTAGGATTTGAGGCATCTTACAGATTAAACTGTAGTCCTTGAGCGAGCCCTTAATAACAAGCAAAGTAGAAGCTCCTTCAAACAGACAGAACGAGTTGCCTCCAGGAATAAAACAGATGGTAACATTTGAAAAATACACTGAGGACTTGGTTTTGAAAAAAAAAGCTTATGAACAAAAGGAAAGAAAAAGTACAGTTGGGTAACTGAGTTTTTGTTGTCTGATTTGTGAGATCTTGAATAAAGGATAATAAGTGAACTTATTTTCACATATCTAAAGCAGAAGTCTAAGAAGTCTGGAGAGGATTACCTACCCAGTCATTCATTTATTTATTGGGCACCCAGTATACACCAGACATCAGCCTCATCACACACTTCAGGATACGGACTTTGGAAATGAAGGCCAGAAGGAAAATGTAGCCACCTTTCATAGTCACTGCAGTAGTTCTTCTAAGCCTGGTAAAATTTGTTACATTTCTTTAAATGGAGTCTGAAATAATTTCATCTTTTATTTTAAAGCAAATTAGCCATCTGGTAAATAATGGTGATTTCTTCAAACTAGAATCCAAGAACTCATTACAAATGCTTTGAGAATTGTTCTAGCCACAAAATAAAAATACTTCTGAAACAACCATTCCTTTTAGTCCATTACCTACTATTTACCACAGAGAAGCAGTGATTTATGTTTCCTGCTTAAAGATGACAGAGTCACCTCCTAATTTTATGTAGTTTACACTTGAGAGAGTGCTATTGGGAACTTCTTTTTAGAATTGGAGAAAAAGAAGTATTTAATGATGGAGAGATATGTGTGTTATTATTCCCTAACAGAAAGATACAAAGTCAGTAACTGAAATAGAAGTTCTTCTAGAAGCATAAAAGTTACTTCTTAGAAGTGAAAAAATTCAACTCAATAGACATGTGAGAAACATGCGCTAGGGCCAATATGGACAATGGTTCCTGTTCTCATAGAGTTTCAGTCTAATAGAAGAAGGAAGACATGCACAAGTAAATCCCATACAAAGCAGACTGATCGACACCATAGTAAGCAGAGTGTTATCAAGGAGGGGAGACGAATTCTGACCATACTGACCATACTGACCACAGTCAGTAAAGACTGTGTAAAGGAGGTGTCAGTTCAGGAAGGCTCTGAAATATTTATTTAGCAAATTTGAGCAGAGACGAGAGAAAGCGTTTTCTAAGTGGAAATGGTGAAACTGGGGTATCTTGGATGTGCTATGTGTAACCCAAGAGTGTGTAGTAGTCATGAGGTAAGGAGGGTCATTAGTCATGAATATGCTAGAAAAACAAAACAGGGTCCAATGGTGAAGGGCCTTGTACTGCCCATCATGGAGTTTAAACTTTATTTTCTGCCAGCTGAAGGACCATGGATGGTTTCTGAGCAGTGGAGTGAAGAGATAAGAATTTTAAGGGGATTAACTTGTGAAGCATAGACTGGAGGTAGGGTTACTGGTTAGAAGCTTCCTAAACCTTTCTGATTAGAAACAGTGGAGACAAGTGAAGAATTTAGGATATAAATTGTGTAGAAAAAAGGTCTTTGCATCTATAGTTCTTAAACTTTTTTGTATATGAAATATTTCCCTTTCACATTCCACTAAGAAGACAGAAGTGCCGAAATCCATGTGAAAATTTTTAAGTTAAAATAGTTCATTTTAACTTAATGGGTTATAATTCATATATAATCTTGATGAAGATTTGGAATTTTTGTTTCAACTGTTTGATGGGAAGGGAAAGAAGAAGCTGGAGAGCTTGGAGATACTGAAAAATGGAAGATAGAAAGATGTTGAAACAAATTTCACCACAGTATTCTTTTTTGAATATTTGTGGTCACAGTATGGCCACAATAAATTCATAAAAGGCTGTTGATAACTGGTCTCTGGAAACTTTACTTATTTATTTTTAGTTGGGGTTCTTATGTCATTTTAAACATAAATATGTTTTAAAACTGCATGTCAAGGGAAAAGGGCATAAAGAGGTGCCATTTTCTCAAGTGAAGAAAGTCTTCTAGGATTTACAGAGAGGAACAGCAAAGCCGAAAATTGGTAAGACTTTTTAAAAGTAGGTAACACCAAAAAAAATAAATAAATAAAATAAAAAGGCAGGCCATAGTAGCTCAGTAGGCCGAGTTCTCGTCTGCCATGCCGGAAACCTGGGTTCAATTCTCAGTGCCTGTCCATGCAAAAAATAAAATAATAAAAGAAAAGAAAAGTAATAAAAAAATAAAATAAAAATGGATAACACATAACTTTATGAGTCTTGCTAAGCACCTACAAGTAACTGTTGATTTTTTTTTTTTATGCCCCTACTCTATCATATCATCAGCTTGGAGGTTAAAGAACTCTAAGATATGGCTTCCAAATTCCTGTCCAATTGCAACTTGCAGGTATTCCTCTTTTGGCAGATGGCTCCTGGCAAGGCAAATGAATTATGTCCATTCTCTGAACAAGACCCTTGTTCTACATCTTAATCACCATTGCTCATGGGGGGTCCTATACTCTCATGTCTCATCTCTACCTAGTATTAGGTTGACACATTTAAGATGGCTATTTTTAGAAGTAAAAAACAATCAAATAGCAATAACTTCATAAAGTTTGACCTAAAATAGACTCCATATTTTGTCTGAAATCAAAGCCACATTTTCATGAACACTTTATTGATTCTTCTCCCATTGCTTTACATGTATATGTGTACTTACATCTTACAAAAGACTTCTCATTTTGTTTACAGCTCTCTTCATCCCTTTCCTTAGTCTCTATTGCATTATCATTATGCATGTACTTATCCCACTATTACTGGATTTTTTTGTTTTTTTAACATGGGCAGGCACCGTGAATCGAACCCGGGTCCTCTGTCATGGCAGGCAAGCATTCTTGCCTGCTGAGCCACCGTGGCCCGCCCTATTACTAGATTTTTATCTCTTCTTGATACAGACTGTCTGCCACAGTTTTCAGCAAAGTCTGTTGCACATAAAAGGTGTTTAATAAATGTTTATTTGATTTAAATGAATGAAACTCTTCTCTGGACCATTCAACCTAACAAGCCTCTGTTGAAGGTGCTGCAAAGTAGCAGCTGATTTTTATATTCTAGTTTAATCTATCAGTTTTACAGTCCACCCTCAGTAATTAATGCAAAGGGGACTAGCAACATTAATAGACTGATTTGTTGCCTTAAAGAAATGTGTTGCTTCATTTGTTGTGGAAATTTTAAGTACTCAAGCCACCAATGAGAGGAAGGAGAAATGCTAATGTTTGCTTATACCCTAAAGCAAAGAGTCAAATTATAATGTGAAAGTTTCTCTTTTAAATTGTGGTCACACAGTGTATTCCCTAGAGAAATGCAAATAGTCATTTTCTCCTTATTCAAGACCAAGTAATAGGTCCTATCAACTGTTTCTGCTTTTCTTTAGGATAAGAAAGTACTATTGCTAAATTTTTCTTTAAAAGAAGTTGTTCAAAATATATTTAATTCAAAAAAAATACTTATATCATTAGACAAGGTTTAGCCTCAAAACTGCATTTTCTCATCCTTGCTTATTTAAAAGTTACTAAATGTAATGACTAAAATATTTATATACTACAATCATTTATGAGACTAAGGGGCACAATGTAAATTTGGTCCTTTCAGAAATATATAATAAATACCAACAAATTAATGATAATCATTATTTTGAATGATAAAAATTATCTCATATTTTAAGATAGAGGTCCATAAATGCTGTGAAGAAAAACTTACAAGATAATTTATGACTGATATCTATAATTTTATCAAGCATTTACAAGCCCAAACTCATAGTTAGACTAGATTAAAATTATTCTGATGTCATTTACCTTTTCTTCATATAATCCTAGTTAGCTGGGAAAACGTTCAATACATTAATATAGTGTAGAAAAAAGATATGGATGATTTTTAAATAGGATTTTTAACCTTTTTCCCTGCCCTAACACACTTGAGATATAACATACTTCTGTCAGTAACAGTGGATCATTCCTATAAAAAATGTTACTCCCCAGATAATACTCAAAACGCGATCCTCAGAAACAGCTTTAGGGCTCTAATGCTTCACTTTTACTATGGAAACTGATTTTATTTGACCCAATATAGCAATCTTTATTCAATAAAAATGAACTTATATATACATACAGTTCTTCAATTAACACACTGAATATCTTGAAGTACATGTAGCCGTTAAACCATTCATCTATTTCCTAATCAATACAACCTATTAAAGTTCCTAATTTTAAAGTGTGTTGTTTCTTATTTCTACTCAATTTAGTTTGGATAGCTTTTTAGCTTACGTAGGATACACTGATAAACTCAAATAGAACACTTGAATAAACATACAAATGCTTTATCTTTTTTATTATGTCCTCATTACTGATTAGCCACCTTTAAAAATACCAGAATAAACTGAAATTTGCTATAGGCATATTCTCTCCATTAATTTGAGCAGGTTTTGACCATTGTCCAAAATAGGAGTAAAAATGTGCTAGTTATAAGGAAATATTCATACAAGGTGGGATTTTCTTTTAATTATCTACACTCTCTGTTTAGTACTGGGCATAAAGCTGTGGAATGAATTATGATAACTATTAGGATCCAAACATTTTAAGTGATCAAAGTATATGACTAGTGCTTCAGTTACCAATTTCATATGTGTTTAAATAAATTTTTACTTGATTCCAATTTCTCAATGGCACAACTACAAGCTTACTTCATGCTGACATAGAAATTATTGTTTTAAAAATGTTATTTAATTCCAAAATATAAGAATTCTCTATTAAGACAGATTTAGATTGGTGAAACTCAAATTTTTGGTTTTTTGTTTTTGAATAGCTAACTTCTATTGCTGATTTTTTTGAAGTTTGTAATCACATACACAGAAAATACAAAGAAAACAGTCATTTTTTTTTCAAAGAAGTTTCACAGAAAAACTGATAAAATAATTTTTGTTCATTTAGAAAGCACACAAAAAATGGAGATTCTGGAAATTCAGTCTCACTTCCTTCTAGAATATACCAAGGGAAATTATATAATTGTGTTTGGAATTTGATGACCAACTCATAAACATTGCAAGATTAGTTATCTCTAGTTGTATAAAATTAGTTTGAATGAGAAACAGTCATGTTTCTTAAACTAATGCAAATTTTAGAGGAATATTTTGTATTTCTGTTTAGGAAGGTATTTTAGTTTATTTAGCTTATCATAAAATCAAATGATATAAGTGAAATTAAAGTTGAAATGGAAAACTTTACTTTAAAATATGTTTCATTGGTACTTTTCAAAAGGAGAGCTGATCTTAAGCTCAAATGAGTAATTAGGAGTTTTTTATATAGTCAGAAAGAAATTATTTACTTGGTTCTCTTAGACTCTATTATTCTGAAAGGACATCCCTGACTTCTTTCACTAAAAACTGGATTTTATATCCCAAGTTTAAGAACACTTTAGAGAAAAATGTTAATTCTCTCCTTTACAGTAGTGACTAAAAATGCCATACAATTAAATTTTTAATTTTCTAGAAATGAAAAAATTCAGTTCTTATTTTATCAGCCAAGAAATTTTAAACAGGTCTGTACTCTCATGGTTCAACTTTTTGCCAATTTCTTGTCTTTTGACATTATTTCTCTTTTATAGATTAAAATAACACTTGCCACAAAAATTCTGGTGTTTGAATGAATTGATTTTTGTTTTGATTTGAACTGGTTTGCACAAGTTGATGCCACCAGGACAGTACTCCAAACCATCACTCTACAGAAACAAAAATCTTTTTTCTTTTTACCTGATGAAAAAGAAAATGTTCCTTCTCCTAGAAATTTGCAACGTAAAAAGTGGATCCCCAAATTGCAGTGAACAAATGATTGCTCACACATACATGCTTTTGTAAAGTTTGATCTGCTCAGGAATAAACAGAAAATGCTCTAATAAATTTCCCATACCTTTTCTCCTAATTAAAATTAAATACATTTTAATTTTCCCTCTTCGAGCCAGAATATAACTTTGATCCTATTATATTTAATAAATTTTATCTTCTTTAGTATATGTTTTTACATGCTGCCATTTACTACATATATATATATATATATATATTTGGCATGATTGGGCTCTGGGAATTGAACCCGGGTCTCTAGCATGGCAGGTAGTATTCTGCCACTGAGCCACTATTGCAGTGCCCTGCCATTTACTATTTGATTGCAAAAGAATATTGTTTTCAGATCATTGAAAAGAACTTCCCTTCTAAGATACATTGACACACTTAATGATGCAGTTTATAATCCTATTCTACATCCCGGTAGATCTGACCCTGAGGTAAAGTTCCAAAGGTCCATTTAAAGTCAGCAGAAATTCTAAGAAATACAACAAAAAAGTGGATTAAGGTTAATGAAACATAAGTTGCATGCATAAATATGTATGTGAGAATTTCTCTAAGACTTCTCGCATTTACCTTTGGAAGTATATTAAAATTTATCCAACATTGTTTAAAGAAAACTGGATTTTAAGTGATTTAGAGGCTCATTCCTTAATGATTTCAAATAGTTTTGTCATTGTGCTGGCAAATAAAAATTTTTTAAAAATCATACACACACGCAAAACACAACAGCTATAGCAACAGCAAAAACAAAATTCTTGAAGATTTTCCACTCTATTTGAATTCACAATGGTGATAAATGTGACTAGAACAGTTGTAATAAAATAAAAATACAGATGTAACTACTTTGATCATTGATGAGAACAAATAAATTGTACACAATCTCAGAATCAACTAGTTGCCCATTGGTGGCAATATAAAATTAAGATACAATTGGGACCATTCCATTTTATCTCTCATAAATGAAAACTTTCAATAACCATTCTACTATGGTTCTAAGGACGCTTACTAGTTAGGGAAATAAAATAAAATCTAAATCACACTTTAACAGTCATCAGGGCAATCTTGCTACTGCTCCAATTCTTAATTGAGCCATTCACCTAAAAAGTGAATTTTGCCTTGTTCCATGCCTTATTCCAGTCATGAATGTCAGGATGGATATATAGGGTATATGTCCCAGTTTTCTCTCCAATTTCCTGCTTGATAAAGTAAGTTTTTCTTGCTTCTTAAAGAGCTCAAAGTCCCATAAGTTGGGTCTGTCTATGGTTTGCCTTCCCCACTGTGGTTTCACCCATTTTCTGGACTATTTACTTCTGATTGCCAAACCAGCCTGATGAATGCTGTCCATCCACCATGGGCTCTCGCTGACGCTGTCTCTCAGTGAGATGGACAAGTGGCACCTGGAGTGCATGGTCCGTGGCCCTGATCTAGCTAATCTCGCAGACCACTTGCTCTGCTGAAACTATCGCTTTTCTCAAATTAAGCCACATACTGACTCAGATCTAGTAAAGAATGTTAGTTTCCATTAGTTATGTTAAAGTATTTGATAATCTGTCACTTACATAAGTTACATAAATTATTTATTTCTATCCTAGTGTTAGAAACTGTTTACGGAATGTAGGAAAACCAAGATCGAGTTTTAAACTGTGTTTATTGGTATTGAAGTATTCAAGTAGATTATGGTACTTAAGTGACTAGTGAATTTGTGAATTTTAAATGCTATCAAAGTAGCCAAGATGCACATTATCAAATATAATTTCTTATGTAAATTACCTTCACGTATAAAGGCTACTTATATAATAAATATTGATAGCCATAAAATGCCTTTAGGCACCAAATAAACACCCACATCCCAAGTCTTATGTCAAAATCTTAAGTCATATAACCATATGGGTGTGTAAAATTTTTCCCTGGTACTAGAAGTAGAAAATAATTATGATTATAGCAATATTCATTCTTCAACAATTCATTCACTGACTTTTTGGTCCTCAGAAAGAGGCAATTTCTAAGGCTGAACTAGTGTTAATGCAAATGAAGATATGTCTTCTAACAAAATATTTTCTTTAGATATAAAACAGAAGCAGGAAGCTACAATATTGTCAGCTCAAAATTTTCCAGCATACTTTGCCTAAATTGTGGGAATTCACACCATGGATGTCAGATATCATCTGTATAGTTCTATAAAAATCCTTCAAAACCCTATAGGAACCCACAAATTTTGACAATTGGCACAGTAGGGATACAACACTTTTCAGCTAAAGGTACTGTACCTCTGGGAGGATCTTTTTATTAAGAGGAACTGGAAAGAGTTGTGCTACATATGGGGCCTCGAATAATGTAAAAAAGAACAGCAGCTACTGATCCACACTTGCAGCATTAAAAAAAAAGATGAGATGATAAAGAGCTGGCATAATCATAAGTTCTGTACAATCACTTTGGAAAGAGATTGCAAAGCTAACTAGCAAAGTTAATGAAAAAGTTTTGAGATTAAATAAAAATGGGATTAAATCAGAGGAAAAATTATGAGGCCCAGAAATGTTAAGGAAAAAAATTAAAAGTGGTTGAAAAATTCTGAATTAGAAAATCTGTGAAAACATATGTGAGGCAGAAAAATGCTTTTATGTTCAGAGCTCCATAATGCAACATAATGATCCAAAATATCCCGCAAAAATAGAAAGGCTTAACAAGCATGAAGACAATGAGAGAGAGAGCATTCCACTTGCTCAAGTTGTCAGTCACTTTCAACTGTTTTTCTCTGAAATACAGAGCCACTCCAATTTCAAATGCTTTTGTCCACAGAGTTCTAAGATCTGTAGGGATTTATATCCAACCACCAAAGGTGTAGAATCTGCAAATTCTTCATGTGCCTACAAATAGCAATTTAAACTTTAAAGCTGCCAAAGAGAATTTAAAAAAAAGGCAATATTATATATTTTATTATTTTCATTATGTTTCATGCAAATTCACAATTTCTATTAGACTATTGATGCTGTTTTTAAAAACAGGAGGTCTAAAAGTCCCTTTAAGTTGTCTTTGGGGCCAAAATACATTGCCAGGAGAGACTGACACTTAAACCATGGTATGAGCAAGTGAGGGGCTCGTGAAGCAAAAGACGTTGTAAAGGTGATTTGGGACATGTGATAGAAAGTTCTGGGGCACATAGAATATGCATCTGACATGCTAATCAAAAAGATTAATGTGATCACTACTGCAGTTCTGAAATACCTCAACATTCCTTTTATGTGATGCCTCAGCCTTGATTTCCTTACCCTAAAGTTTTGGCTTCTAAGGAGACCACAGATTTATTCTCTAGTCTTATGTGTGAAAGATTTACATTCTGATTCTATATAGAAGATCACCAACTCTCAATCTTCAAATATTTGCTTTAATAAGAGGAAGATAATAATAATTATCTGCAACTAATAAGAAGAACATTTAGTTAGTAGAACTTTGAAATGACCTAGAAGCTAAGAGGATTCAGGAATGACATGTAAGAAATTATGTGAAAACCCAACAGTAGGAGGCTCTAATAATCAAGTGGCGGAGAGACATACAATGGAATGCTTTGAGTGTAAATCCCTCAAACACAGTATCAGTTTAAGAATATTCACTTTAATCTTTAGAAACAAAATTTGAAAATATAAAAATGAGAATATCATTAACATTTTAGAAGAGATCAAAGGCAAATTTCAGCCAAATTATTAACAGTGAGGAGAAATAACTGCTTAACAAAAAAGAAATAACCAAGTTAAACTAAATGCAGTGAGTACATCCTTAAATTCTTCTTTTTGCCTTGGATTAAGAAAGAAATAAGGGTTGATTCTACCCCATATGGGTTCACCTTCCAGTTCTAGTGTAAATATTTTCTTTTCTTTTAATCCATTTAAGCCTAACAGATGGAATAAGAGAGTAAATCAAATTATTTCAGCTTCTATCCTAACTTTTTAAGTAGGTTTTTTTCTTTAGTTCTATTTAGTTCTATTTCAATATAAACTAGAAAGCTAAAGTAACTTTCATCTATATGCTATCACGCTCCAAACAGTATGGTAATAAGGGAATATGGGCACTGAGATATATATATATATATATATATATATATATATATATTATTTATATATATATAATATATATATATTATATATATAAATATATATATATTATTTATATATATAATATATATATATTATATATATAAATATATATATAATATATATATATAAGAGAAGACTATTATAAAACATAATGATACTCAGCTCAGACTCTTAAAGGCAATATCCTTTACATTTATTCAGACCATGGCAAGCATTTTAACCCTTCCAACAGCAGTAGAAAATAAAGATTTAAAGAGTTACTTAAATTGAAAAGAAGCAAAACAAGTTTCAAAAAAATTACTACATAGAATCTTTAAGTTTCCACCTAGCATTACCCTTTCCTACTTTTTGCTATAATCCTTTGAACATTCATCTGATTTATTGCTGCAGTAATCTCAAACGTCTTTCTTATTTTATAATTTGCCTTCAACAAGGTAAATAAAATGTAACAAGGTCTGGGAGGATAATCACCAATGAGATGAAAGGGGACTGCCACTTTCTACTTCCAAAAATTTGCACAGTTATAAAATACATATTAACTAAATAAGATTAAACATAAAGCCTAACAAGTACACTCCACCAACATGAAGAAAGATCTTTTAGCTCTCTCACAAAGATGGACATTATATTTAGTTATCTTTTCTTTCTAAAATCTCTTTCAGTCTTCTTCTTCAGGGTTCTAAGAGAATGTTGGATTTTACTCTTGGATGTATTACCTCACGAAGTCAAATCACTTCTAATTAAGAGTCACCTCTTCCTTATTAAATGCTTATTTGTGTTGTCTAATGTGACAGGTGGTTCATATACATACTGTGTCTAAAACACATTCTCTGTCCTTGAGGACCTTGCCGTTAAGCTGAAGTTATCTCCCACAGGAGCACACACACGTACATGGGCACACACCCGTGCACACATGTGCATACACACAGTGTGGAGTTCCAAATAATGGTTCAAGGAGCAATTTCTTCAAGAATGCGGAGCAGAGCAGAGGTCCTAAGAACTAGTCCTTTGAGGAAAGGTGCACTTTAGAAAAAGTGAAGAGGAGGAGAAGAAAAAGGAAAGGTCATAAGGCAAAATAAATGCACCAGTTTGTCAAAAGCCTTTATTCAGGGTACCATAAAAGTTGGAATTGTGGGGAGGCATTAACTGTGCAACATGAAATTGAGGACAATGGATGATAATTTGGCATCTCTCATCTGTCCCGATAATTTACAATAAGCATTAATCTGTATCTATTCTTTTCCTCTAATGCTTTTTGACATCTCCTTCACTAACCTCAGGAAAGCATTCACAATTTACCATGTAGAATTTTACTATTTTGCGGTTGAATGAAAGGATTAAACAAAAGAAAGGGTCAACTTTGTTTTTCCTGCACGTATGGGTTTTTAGGTCCGTGGGCTCAGCAAGTAATAAGCTTTCCCTTTGTAAGTCTATCCCTTTGTGTCCCTATTTTCTTTGTAGGTTTTTAAACTTACCATGACTTTTCCTAATTTCCCACCTTGTCCTTAACATTCAACCAGTTGTGATTTTCTGATATTTCTTTCCATAGCACTTCTTGTATTGATTTCTTGCTCTCTACTCCCAGCCTTGTACTTAAGTCAGGAACTACTTACTATAACAATTGATCTTCTGCTTCTAGTCTCTCCCAACTCCAGAATATTCCACCATACACAGACCAGTTTCAGTCACCATCCATTCAGTAAACTTTCAGATTTCTCTTCCTGAAGAGTTCTATGTCAAACTTAAGCTCAAAATGTTAATGGGCTCCATACTGACTAAACCGAACACATAGCTTGATATTTTAGACATTCAACAGTCTGGTCACACATGTTTTTCTTCCTATATGCTAAATTTCTATCAAATCTAATACTGAATATTTTCTAGGCATACATCATGTGTTCCTGATTCTGGGTTGGTATTGTTCACTTTGTCTGAATTGGTCATTATCTACAGCCTCAGATACACCCTCATCTCAAAAAGCCCTTATCCCGTTGACATTGAGTAATATACTTTCTACCATGAATTCTTGAGCCGTATAAAAGTTTCACTTTTATAGATCTGCTTATTCCTTGCATTACCAGAGTAGGTGGGAGGAAAAGAGGAGGGAAGGTCAAGGAAACTAACCACATAATCCTGAAAAACTGTATTAAAATGTGAAATACCCAAAATATTTCATATTGTTTATAATCACATCTACGGTAACAATGAGGTTTTAGAAAGGCAATATAAATCAGTAACTATGTACACAGCGCTATGAGGAACTTAAGGAGCAACAATTATGTTCAGGCACTCATTTCATTTGCAAAAAATTCCTTAGGGTAGGGTTATTACTTTTCTCGTTTTTGAGATGAGAAAACTGAGGAAAGAACTGTTAGGTACACCCGATCTTACTCAGCTATCAAGTGTTGAATTTGGGATTGGAACCCTGACAATCTGGCACCATAGCCAATACACTTAACCATTAAGCTCTACTGCTTCTCAGTTACAATACTTGTTCATTGTTTCAGCATAATTACACCCTTCCAAAACAAATAACAACAACAAACTGTACCATGATTCAATTCAGGACACTTAAGTATGCTATTTAAAAGTTCTATAAAATTTCCTTCACTTACATTTAATTTTCAAAGTACTTGACAATGCATTCAATTATATGTTACCAAATTTTGATGAAGAGGGCTGGCTCAACATTTTTCCTAATATACATCATGTTGCTTAAGATTCTTTACATACAAGCATTGTAAGGACTCCATAATAATGAAGATTCAGCAAACTGAAGTGACATTCCATCAATAATATTTGACAACTTATATACACAAGTCATAATGATAGTGGCAGAAACAGATTTTTCAAATGAATGTCAGCTCAATATTTTGCAAGATAATTAAAATTTTGATCATACTTTTTACGATTTAGGAAAAGATAAGATTTGGTCTCTCTCTAATTTTTATCTTTTCTGGTATCTCTTTCTAGTGAGCCCAGTAAAACTCTCCTTTCTGTCTTTCCATGGAAATCATACATAAGTATTTTTCACAGGCACTAAATCATATATACAATGTGCAATGATATATTTATTATGAATATATTAATTTTACAACCCCCTAGCAACAGTACATCAGGCATTAAATATACAATTTTAAGTAGTTTTATACATTCTATTATTTCTCTGAGATATTTTACAAACTAAATTAATCATTAAATGAAAATTTTTAAATAGCAATTGCCACACAAAAAATACCGCTAACCTAATTATTAGCTCAGGTTCTAAATACAGCGTTCAGTAAACTGTTTAGTAAACTATTTTATTGACTCATTAATTGTATTTTAATATTCTTAGCACTGGACAATTACATCTAAGACAAAGTACCTCTTTACACATCCTCTATGTATGGTCTAACATAACTTAGCACAGGGTGTTTCATCAACAGTTTAAATACTTTATTATGAATGTGGTTCATTTCTCTGAAATAGGCCTTTTTGTTTTCCTCTTTGAAACAGATTTTTTCATTAAGGGGGGAAAACAAGATCTAAATCTTGTTTGCTCTTAAAAGTTTTATTGTTTTAGCATTTTATACAGGGAGAGCACATAACCATACTCAGGAACACTGCTAAAAGTAAAAGGCCTCAAGCTACCCACTGCATGGCTGATAGGATAAAGGAGGGATATAAAAACTTTTGTATGATTGCTCACTTTCCTTGTTTTAGAGTTCTGCTACTCTCAAGAGCATATATTCATGTTCTTTCTACTTCGAGTTTTATTACTTCTTTTGTATTATTTAATACATCTAAAGACACTTCCAAAAGACAAATTTTTCCATTTTGAAAAGTAATGGTTTGGAACCTGATAAAACACATTAATGTTCACAGTGTGTTTTTCACAAAGGTGATAGAGTAAAAGTGCTATAAAGCAATTAGGCACACAATCTTAAAGACATTAATGTGTCAAATTGAATAAAGTATTTTAAAAGTCAACAAAAATAATATATTGTGAAAGGCCAAATGAAAATGGGCACATACAAAGAGCATATTTTTCTTTCAGGTCTTTAACTAGATATTTAATGCAAAAAATAGGGGCAGGAAAGATAAAAATGAAGGACAGGGCTATTCTTGCCTCAATGATTTGCTATTACAAAATGTGAGATTTTTAACTCTAAGAAATATGGACATAAATTTACAATTTATTGAAACAACTGAATGGTGTATACACTTCATTATCCACATTCTATCTCCCCCCCCCCCCCATTTTTAAAGTTCCTTAAGGGTTGATACTTTTTTAGTAAACACGAAACTGATACTTTTGACACTGCTGAATAACACCAGGCATTTTTTAAAGTGCCATACACATTTCTGAAATCCACCATACATCAATTTTTAACACTTCTATTCTCTCAGCTCCATTAAAAAGATGGTAGGGGAAAGATTTTAGAGTAATTAATGATATAGTTAGCTGCTAAATATTAATAGGAATAGTAGTCTTGCATAAAATATAACATATAAACCTTGCCAATAGAGACACACCAGTAATTAAAGTTGAATATGTAATTACACTGATTTATAAGACAGGCAAAAAGTTACACTTTACTAGCTTCTATGTAAACTGTGGGTAACAGTTAAACTTTGCATTTTACGGTTTATAAAAGTGGGCAATATCTTGACTACAGTTCATAAATGGTTTAGAGACCTGTAATAGTTGTAAAAATTACGACAACTTATTCCATCATGAATATTCTTATTACACCATACAAACCAAACTGTGATAATGACCCATAAGATCTAGACTCATCTTAGCCACTGCTTTATGCCCAAGAGAATGTTAGTAATACTAGGAATTTGTAAAGGACTAGAGTACAACAATTATAGGACACTTGAGAGACTCTAAAAGATGCATTAAAACTGATTTTGATACACCTTTTCCTATCACGACCAGGGTGCAATTTAACTCCACTGAACCTTGCAATTTTTACTTTCATACCATTAAAAACTTCAGAAGACTACTAAATTTTAGACGCATATGAAACCACACTTACATGTGTGGCTGAGGTGAGCAGCCTGGACTGCTGTTTCCATTGCTGTCGAT
>NC_135327.1:154040151-154042651 GCF_023851605.1 Tamandua tetradactyla | reverse complement strand
TGATTTTTACTGTTACTGCCTTTCGGGTTGCTCCAAGTGGGTTTCCTTTTAATATCTGTAAACCTATCACAGAAGATATTCCCTCTGGCTTCAGCCTCAAGGCAGTGATTTGTGCACTGATAGGTGTACTTTGTTTAGTGTCACCCATGGTGTAGATTGAATAGATTTTGTAAAAGATAGCATTACTTTAAAAGAAACATACAATTTGACAAGCGATTGCATTTTACTTTCATTTTATTGCCATATTTTTCATCACACTCATTGTTTTCTAACTGTCTCTAAATTGTTCATTTTCCTAGTCTGTTACATCGGTAGACCTATTTACTGTTTATAAAGCAATATGCACTTACAGGTTTGGGAGATGGTTTGGGCTCTGAGGGTCGCATGTGCAAGTGGGTCATCATTGCTTGAAGACGTTCGCGTTCTTTAGAAAGCTGTTAAGAAAGAGTGAGATCAGAAGCATTTTAGAAATGACCGATACAGCTATTTCATTGCAGTGATACATCTTATCATTGAGCTTGTCTCAGAGTAATGATTCCTGCATATAAAAGTCTATGCCAGTAGGAACTTATCTGGGAAGAAATGCAACTTTAGCTATGGAGGGGGGACAAAACTTTTATAGCTTTCCTTATGTTAAAAGGTCAGAGAAAACAAATAACACTTCATCTTTTTGTCAATAAGAGAATTGAGGTCACAATTGCCTCGACAGTAACAAGTTACTGAAACCATAAATTAGAAAGCCCATGGTGTCTCTTTAAAGTCCTGTGGACACTGTTAGCAATGGACTAGTGCCAACAGCTGTGAAGGGGTGAAGGGTTCTCAAAGCAAAGTGCCTGCCAGGATTGTCTACACACTTCATGCATTCCCACTGAGGTCCAGTTAGTGCCCCCTGCAATCTGCCATCATCAATCTAATTCAATAGAGTGACAGAGACCAGGCAGTGTGAAATGCTGAACTCTGCCACCGAGTCAGCATCTACACTTGCACTGGGTCTCATTACAACTGACGGACCTTACTTTTCAATCAGTCAGACATAGCAGGAAAAAAAGAGCCATAATTGGTCACACTGCAGACTGGATCATCAGCTGAACTCTTAGGCTTCCGTCTACCTTTATAAATGGTAAACAGGTTTACAAAAAGCTCTCTAAATTACAAAGCAACGATGGTTTTCATGCGTTCTTTTAAAAATTAGTTTACATGTCAAAACAAAATAATTTCAAATGTTCTTTGGAAAAAAGCAACAATGTGATGAATTTAGAATGTAGAAAAGCATGAAGAAAAAGAACCTGTATGTTTGACTAATGAGACTAAGTATAAGTTTGGTTGAGAAAAAGTATTCTTTAACATGAAATTTTACAGGAAACCCCCAAAGGGTTAGTGAAAACATATGAAAAGAATGATATTTTAGGTGATATAATTGTTTTCTTGTCAGTTTATGAGTTGTATTTACTTTGGCCAAATTCTGTTGAAAGCAAACGCAAATTGTTATATTTTCTTTTATTAGAGCTGTTGTAGGTTAACAGAGAAATCATATAGAAAGTACAGAGTTCCTGTATATACTCTCTGACCAGAAACTGTTTTTAAAAAATCAGCATTTGATACATTTAGCACCATCTGTCATACTACAAATGATTTTCCACTCCTCCAATTACAGACAAGTGTTAAGAATTTTTGCAAGTTCAAGTTAAAAAAAAATTAAAAACACACTGGAGGCAGAGAAAGAAAAGTTTTCTCCAGGGTTTTATACTATAGGCATGACATTGCAGACATTGGTCATTTGCTACAATACTAAATAACGAAGGAAAAAAACTCAAGAACAGTTCATTTTTACAATGTCTTCTTCATAAAATCATTTCCAATTGGGGGTCTGATCTAACTTATATCAGGGAAAATTTAGATTTGATTGTCTTGGAATATCCAAATCTATATGAAATAGTCTAAAAGTTATATAAGTCTAAGTGATGAGTACATTAAACCATAACAATCCATTCGGAGTTAGCAATCATTGCCATGGTTAAAAATAAAGTAGCATTCCATGCATCTCTATCGGTATCGTGTTACCAGGACAATGAGATGTGTGCTAAAAAAACCCAGTACCCAATTTAACACACCAGAAATCTGAGAAAGGGGTTCATTAAGTGAGCATTTAACAAACCTGTATTTCTAACTGTTGCACCACCTGCATTTGCACTCGACACTGGGCAGTACTTCTGTCATCCAATGCATGTTCATTGTTAAGGTGCCTAAACAAACACAAATCACAAAATGGAATGCTAAGCAGTGAATATCTCCATGGTATACACTCCATTTAGTCAGTATTATAATGAAGTTATATTGACCTCTGCAGTAGGAAAAAAAGGAATGCCTTTAAACTATATAGAGAAAAATTAAGTATGCTTACATATGTAGTGCAAATTACTTACATAGTATAAATAGACCTTCAAATGGCAGAAAATGCCATTCTCTCTAGGCTTAGCAGTTATTACACAAAATATTTTCC
>NC_135327.1:154010151-154035151 GCF_023851605.1 Tamandua tetradactyla | reverse complement strand
AATTTTGTTGTAAGTTAAAATGTGTTCATTTCACTTCCCACACAGACACTAAATAAACTTTTTTCTGAATAATTGAAGTTTATTCCTTTCAGAACATATAATCTCTCCAAATTTTTCATACAGTTTTAAGGAAAAGACACTACTAGTTGGGAAAATATGTCTAATTAACATTTCATTTCAGTACAATATACTGACATTAGCTCTATTGACATAATTTAGCACAGATCTTTGAGTTAGAGAATCTAAAACATATCACAACAAAAATGAACTAAAAGAAAGGCCTTAAAATCTACTGTCATTTGTTCTGTCACCCCTATAAAGTTAATGGGTTGGAAAAATGGTCAGTCTTTGAAATCAAAGTTGATATTTAATTGAAAGAAAATGCTTTTTTAATTGCAATTTCTTCTGTTCTTAAAAAACATTTCATGAAAGTAGAAAAAGAAACCATGGAGAGTAAAATGAGGGTTCATATTCACCTGTTTTTAATAATAAAACATATATAAATATCTGAGACAAATAAAAGTGCTCCCTTCTATGTGTTATTAAAGGCACCACTTGAAGAAAAATTGTGTATTTTCTTAAGGACTTATTTTGAAGTTTGTCAGAAAGAACAAGAAGCATTAAAATGCATGGTGATTGGGCTACTTCTTTGGCCTAAGTCACCATATTTGAGAAACAGTAGCAAAAACCCTATAAGTAATATTCATGATAAGGGATAATATGTAATACATTGATAGGATGAATATAATGTATTCAAATGAGGAAATATGAAATCATTGTTCAAATTAATATCCATAAATTCTCTGTTTTAAATAAAAAATATTATTTTTATATAGAGGAAAACTTCAGTAGAGTTACCTAACATTTTTCATAGCCTCTTTACTTTGAACAGTATAGTCAATTTCATACCCAGCAAAATGGCAGCTCACAACAGTTTTAGTATAATAAAAGCATAAATTTTCATTTAAGGCCACTCACAAAGAGCCACAGTAGTGTATGAAGAAATTTTCTCTTAATTGGTCAGAGACAAGAAAGGGTTAAAAAAAATCCTTGTGGAAGTCTTACTGTAATTCAGTTATAAAGTTATTATGATGCCAAGAACTTGTGCTTGTTGTTAAGGTGCTTTTGCTCTATACCCTGCAGTCTACCATTTGTAAACACATCTTTTTGATGTTTCTGCCAACATCCTGGCAACAAAGCCGTGCAATTTCAAATGAGCTAATTAACTTAATTGTTGATGAAGCATGAAACAGTTCATTCACCCTGTTAGCTGCACCATGACAACATAAGAGCCTCAACCTGTGAAGTTACTCATCTCCATAAACCTATCTGTAGCTCTCTGTTTAGATCTCTCGTATACCAGAATTGTGCATGGAAGATGTTTCATCAAAGATGAATATTCTCATTCGAAAAAGAACCCCTTAAGGATTTTAAAAAAATAAAATATCACTTTATGGAGAGATTAGGCTACACACATGCTTATTTTAAGCTAGAGAAGCCATTCACTCTATTAAACAAATACTATTTCTTTATGATTCCGAGAGCAACAAGTAACAACTTGAAGGAAATGTAGTTATTTCTTGAAATTTCATGGCACTATTACTTCATTTTTTTTCTATTCTTGTGGCTAAATGTATATATTCAATATCAATGATATTTCAGAACTATTATCCTTTAATGATATTGGAAAAGTAAATGTGCAAAATATGTCTGCTTATTCAAGTATATATGCATATTTGATATAATATGACTAGTCATATTTAAAATTACCAGGAGTTTTAATTAGAAACACTTGAAACAGAAGAGAATGCTGTCTAGCAAACATGTCTTTCCGTGATAGCTGATACTATTATCAGATATTAATGTGCTAACATTTTTCATTCACCCAGAGATCTTTACTGGATGATTTGTAAAATATTTTCATGACAAGATAAGGAAGAAGAGTTAACTTTTTAGCCTGACATCACCATGCTACTTGTTGAAAACCCACAGATAACTTTCAGCATGCCTCATGATTGGTCTCTACTTTCCTCCATCTTTCTTTTGTTCACTTAACACAGGCCTAAAAGTCCCATACACTCCCCCTAAAAAAAAAAAAGTGAAAAACCTACTTTAAAAACTGTCCAAAATCTTCACAAATGCTTTCACAGCCTGGCCATTTGCAAACCCCATGGCCATAGAGAGTGTGAGAGGCCCCAGTCTCCTCATGCGATGAGCTGTAGTGAAAGAACATGACATCAGATTCATCTCAAAAAGCCATAATCGTCGCAGGCTGCTAGCGCCTGTCAGGTTACGATCAGTGACAAACAGGTCAAAAGAGGTCAATTCAGCTCAGAGCAGTCAGAAAAATTTAATCGTTCTATTGAATAGTTCAACTGCCAAGGCTAGATGATGTTCCAATTAGAGGAGAAATAGAGCCAAAGATGACTGTTAATAAAGGATGAAAAACTAAGAGAACTGTATAATATCATATGCTAATCCTGCCATATGACCTTAATGTAACATTTTACCTCTAAACAAATACATATATATATATATATATATATATATATATATATATATAGGTGGTCAAGTGAAAAATTTATATTTTTAAGAAAAGTAATAGGATAGTCACCATAAGATTTTTGCATTGCTCTTTTTAAAGAAGATATTGATTTTTAGGCTCATTTAAATTGTTTAATATTTATGTGCGAACCATTATATATTTCTACTAGTTACAGCTGATTTTAAAAACCCACTTTTGAACGGTATTCATTAGCTATATCCTCATACAATTGTCAAAGAGTTTTGATAACTGAGTATTATATGAGATAGAGAGATGCTAGAGAAATCAACTGACTTCTGAAATATATAATCATCGAATTAATCTCAATTAAAACAGCAGCATGAAAGCATACAGGCACACCATTTTATAATAATGAAAGCTAACAAGAAAAATTTTCCACGATGCACAAATAAAGGCCAGAAACACCACCAAATTATAGCATCCTATTTTAAACTTTACTGCAATAAATATGTTTTTTTATTTATGACACAGAATTTATCACAGTTAGGCAGTCGGCAGATATCACAGTACATAACAGAATATTATTAATCCACTTCACTAACATATGAAATTTAGAACTCTATTTATAACGAGTCTAAACCACTTTAAGAAATTCTACATTTATGTTTCAACTTTTAAAAAGATTTTAATGTTCAGCAATATTAGCTTATATACTTAGTTAACCTACTTCCAAGGACTTGATTAGGTAGCTATATACCTGACTAAATGGGACTAAATGGATAAAAGTACATGGGTGCTCCTTTACAAAGGTGGTTTTTACACAACTAAAAACAGGAAGTTGAAAAGTTATCTAACATACTATACTCAATGTGGTAACTGAAATCCAATCACTTTTTCTTCATGAATTTTGGGTGAAATTTATTTTGAAAATCACCACCATAAAAAGTTGAATTCCATCATGCCAGACAATAAATAAAGCAAACCAGATCTTCTATCTTCTGGTTTATTATGCCTGATGCATCTATGTTTATGCATATCTATTCTCTGATTTCTAAGCATATATTTGAAAGGTAAATAAAGGTATATACATACACACATCTTTAATTATTTGAAATTAAAGAATAAATTCTTAGCTTTCAAAAAGGGTAAAATGGTCTCTTAGCAATCAGGTTAATCACAGCATCTTGGTCATAAAAATGCATTTATCCAATCATTTCACATGCACTTGTGAAAAAATAATTATTTCTGGCAACCCCCCCCCCCCCCCCCGGAAGATACCCATAAAACTGCTGGCATTTGAACTTTATTTAATAAAAAGGAATCTATAAGGTAATCTACAGGGTTTCTACTCAGTTTGTGATTCCATCCAGCTTGCCCCGGTTAGGTATATATCATTATTTTTACTTTCATTGATGGTGAAAGTGAAATTTGGTGACAGATAAAGGTGGAATAAATCTCAGGCTACTTACCTGTCTCGCCTCGCATTTAGTACTGAAGACTGTCCATTCACGATGGAATGATGAGTTATTGGTGGTGATGCTTTGGAAGAGGTGGAGGAGGTAGTCGAGGAGGAATTGTTAGTGGTGAGGTCTAGCCCTCCATGCTTAATGCCATTGTCTTCCATACTGTGAACTCCAGTCACTTCTTTCCATAACTGCTGAATCTCAGCAGGGCTTAGGCCAGCTATAAAATGAAAGAAAACCCCACTAATAAAACAAGGTAAAGTTCTTCGAATGAGCTAGTGTTATTAATAGATGAATTCCAATAACAAATGTGATGTGATCAGCAAAATTAATATGCAATAAAAACTCACTCTTAAACCAGCAGCATCGTAGCTTTTCTCTGGAACAACCAATTATTTGATGAAGACAACCAATTTGGGAACAGCATTGGGAAGAGCAGTATTGATATTAAGGATTAATAGAAAAAAAAAAAACAGCATGTTCTATTTGAAAATTTAAATATTTAAATTTTCACAGCAGCTTTTACTCGTTGCTAGTTTTTATCAGTATATCACATATCAAAAGAAATTTAAAAAAAAGATAAACAAACTGTTGGGGAAAAATAGTAATCAGCCACCTCAAGAGATCTGACAAATATCTAATTGTTTGATCTTTCTCAGAGAGATACATTGAATAATGAAATTTCATCTGAATAAAGCAATGTGTTTACTTACATGGATCAATTAAGCAGATAATATCTAAATCTCTCCTTTATTTTATGACTGACAGAATAAATCAAGTACTCATTTTAAATAATTCCCTGGTTCAGATTATACAAATTTATCTGACTCAGATTGTGCAAATTTACCAGATTTATACAAAAAAAAAGAAAACAGAATAGTTAGGCACAGTCCTTTGTTTTTAATTATAATTTTGAAATAAGGTGTTGAGAGACAACTGTTTATAATATTTGGCTTACAAAATAGTACTTATTTGTGCCAAGTACTTTGGCAAGTGCCAAAAAGCAAGTGCTTTCATATACTCTTTATATATCTTGTACCCTTTAATCCTCATTACAATCCTAAACAGGTGGTATTTCTAGCCAATTTAAGGATACGGAATCAAAGGGAGAGAGAGGTTCAATAAGGTGTCCAAAGTCACAAAGCTTATATGTGGCAACCTGCGATGTGAATCCAGATAGTCTGACTTGAATACCTTTGTTCTTAAACTAGTATAGTTTAAGAAAATTGCTGAATAAAGATGCACAAGGGTAAATAACTGCCATCATTTATTGAGCATTTACTGTATTCCTTAAGTGCTTACCTTGGTGCATTGAATTTGTAATCTCAGTTAACCTCATCTGAGGTTAGGATTCATTATCCTTTATAGTTGAGAACACTGAGGCTCAGAAAGATGAAATATGTTGCTCCAAATCACTCACTTTAAAACTGGTTCACAGAATTCAAACCAAAGCCCTGAGGCTCCAAAATCTATGAACTTTATTACCATGTTCATCTAAAATATCTAGTATTAGTATGGAGGAGTTACTCAAAATACACCCTTCCCCCAGCCCCCTCGTACTGCCCCTTAATCCAGCACAGATCTCTACCACTTACAGTGCTCTGTGTTATGGAGAGAAATGGGAGCTAGCTGGGATGGAAAAGAAAGGGAAACAGGGGGCAAGATAATAGAAAATGATGGTGAAAGGAGTGAGCCCTCTCATCCCCACCCCCGCAAGTGAAAAAGTCACTGATCTGGATGTAGTAGTAAGCAGTGCATGGCAATAGAAGAATTCTCACTGTTCCCAACATCACTTTTGGTCAAATTATTCATCACAGTGGCCACCTTAAATTGATATGGCTATCACAATTCCACAGAGGTCATCTTATCATTTTGGAGATTCTGGCTCTTTGAGATTTTAAGATACAGCCTGAGATAAAGACAAGACAGGATAACTCAGGTTTCCAAAGTTATTTAAAAATTACATTTTTTTAAAAATAAAAAAGGAGCTGCTTTACAAAGATATGTATTTTCTGTTAACAGGAAACTATTTTAAATAAGGATCAGTAATTATTGCTTTAATTTTAGCTTTAACCTTGAATCTTGAAACTTTTCTGACTGTATTTTGATTTTATATATATATACATGGTGTTCTAATAGCAAAACCCCATCAGCAGGGCAGTGAGATGGTGGCTCAGTGGCAGAATTCTCACCTGCCAGGCCAGAGACCTGGGTTCGATTCCCAGTGCCTGCCCATGCAAAAAAAAAAAAAAAAAAAAAAACAAAGAGCAAAAAAAAAAACACCCTTCAGCAAATTCTTCTTCGTGATAGCATAACCATATCTACTGCATCAGAACTCTCACCACCTCACCTGCTGCCTCTGCTTCACTGTTTATTCTTTCTTGGACCACTGCTATAGCTCCTTTCTTCTTGCTTCCACCTTGCCTCCGCATAGTTGACTCTTCATACACAGGCAAAAATTATTTCTTTAAATGTAAATTAGGACATGCCTTTGTGTCCAAGGCAACACCTCCCAAGGCTTTCCAGAACACTTAGAAAAAAGCCAAAAGAGAAAACAAAACAAAACAAAAACCCGTCCCGTGGTCTACAAGGTGCTGTGTTTATTATCTTGCTCCTGCCTGCCTGTCTGGCCTCACCTTTTCTCACCCTCTCTCTACCGTTCTTTCTCTTATACCAGCCTTTGTGTGCATCTCAGAAGCATGAAACATTCCCTCCCTTTCCAACATCATTCTGGCTGTTCCACCACCCAGACTCCTCTTGTTGCAGATTTTGCAGGGCTTCCTCTCAAAGATCACCTCCTCTGAGAGACTTTTGGCCTTATTATCCACTATTGCTCCTCTTGACCCTACTTTCTATCATTCCCTGTCTCATTCACCTACCTAATTTTTCTTTAGAGCATTTATTAGTTTCTGAAACTATATTATTTTAAATTTGCTTATGTTACTGATTACCAGCTCCTTCCACTACAATTTAAGCTTTATAAGAATTTTTTTGATCTCTTATTTTACTGGTGTATCCCCAGTGCCTCAAACAGTGTCTGGTATGTGCTCAATAAGTATTTGTTGATTTAATAGATTATAACAGATTCACGCAATTCTCCAAGACATTTTGGTTCCACATAGAAGTTCTGAGGCCCTTAAAGGGCATTCTATTTATGAGCATTGCTAAAGCATAAGACCCATGTCTAAAGAATTATAAACAGTACTTGTTGATTCTAGCGTAGACAGAGGGGCGAATAATGTTTTGTAGCTCAGTTTCAGATGTTTTCAGAGACTATACCAGTTAATGATATTAACAATTTAGTTTTTGGATTTTACTGAGAATTTAACCAAATATCTACTTACCTTTTAAAAATATATTTCCTTTGCACTTTTCATTTGTATTAAATATTAGTGGTATCACCATGACACAGCAATGGCACAAAAAGTTGCTAAGTACTCACTAGGCCTTCAATAAAGATATGAAGAATAAATGACTTATTCACTATTCAAATAACGATTCTTGATTAAAATCAGGAGAAATAACTTTTTTTTTTTTTTTTTTCATGAGCAGGCACCAGGAATCAAACCTGGGTCTCTAGCATGGCAGGTGAGAACTCTGCCACTGAGCCACCGTTGCCCACCTGGAAATGACTTTTAAATATTATAAATAAAGTGCAAAGAATAAATGATGCCAAAAGAATATTGATTCTTTGTCACAGTGGTTCCCCAAAGCGTATATATATTAAAATCATCTAAGGATATGTTAAAATTTCCAAAGACAGTTTCTGGTGGCAAGAATCAGTAATTTTTGAAACTCCACAGGTGATTCCCATGTACTGTAAATATAGGGGAAAATTTTTAAACATAACTGTCACCCAGCTCTTGAGACGAACTATTCCCATTAAAAATTACTTGGCTTTTTTTCTATTGCTATAAATACTATTTATGAATATGAAAGAATCAGCCAATCTGTTTTGTATAATTTTGAAATTTTTATGAGATTTGAACTTTTGATTGTTTACAACAATTGATTTAGGTTATTTTTCAGGCAGTTATAAAATAACCAGTTCAGCGTTTCACAAACTGTTTTACAGAACAGTACTTTCTTGAAAGCTATTAATCTAAGAGTTCTGTGGTCTCAATTTTTCTGTGTTAGCATAGATAAAAGTTCTGAGATAAGTAACTAAGAGATCTTGGACTTTTTTTTTTTTGTAAATCAGTGTTATCCAAATATATTTGAGGAAAAAAATAAACCCTTTTTTTTTTTTAATACATAACGCTAATTTGTATCAGTTATAAATTCTAAATATTGGGTTAGGGGTCACAAATCCATCTCTAGTTCAAATCCCTCCCTAAAATACAGAACTGTGTATTTGGCATCTACATTTAACCTTTACCAGGCTTCCCATCCCTTACAAGTTCAAAACTAAGCTCCTGTTTATAAGGTGCCCTCCCACCCTCACCCTGACCCATTCCTCTAGCAGCTAGCTGTCTTCTCTGTTTTACTTAACAGATACTAATATGGTGCTTCTGGTATGCCAGGATTGTTCTATGGGCGTCACACATAATAGCATATCTAATCCCCCAAACAACCACTAAGTCAGTACTACCATTAATTATTATTGTTATTACTATTATTATCCCATTTCTGAGATGAGGCCACTGAGACACAGAAAGATTAGGAAACTTGCTTCAGAGCTAATATGTGGCAGAGTTTCCACACATTTTCACGTCATTACTTATATATCTTCTCCTCAGGAATTCTTCCTGGCTGTTCTGTTTAAAAGTTCAATCCCCGGGGGTGCGGGTTGGGGAGGGGGGTAGGAGGTGGGGGGATGGGGGATGGGGGGGTGGGAGGCAGGGTGGGGGGTGGGGGGGTGGGAGGCAGGGTGGGGGGTGGGGGGGTGGGCTGCGAAGGTGGTTCCGTGGTAGAATTCTCATCTGCCATGTGGGAGACCCGGTTCCATTCCCGGTCCATGCACGTCCCCAAGAATAAACAAACATAAAACAAACAAAAATTCAACAAATGGTGCTGCAATAACAGGATACTCACATGGAAAAAAAATGAAATGTGACCCCGCCATACAGTTTACAAAAAAAAAAGTTCAATGCCTCTCCATTTCCTATCATTGTTTCATGTTCACTTATCCTTGATTTTATTTATTTTAAAAAATTTATGATAGATAACACTCACAGCTCTATATTTTGCTTAACTTATTGATTGCCTGTCTTCTACACTAAACATACATTTTTGACGATAGGAATGTCTGTTTTTATTCACAGCTGTGTTCCCTGTGCCTATGAGAGTGCCCATGGTGACTCAAAGCTCAGTGAATTTTACGTGAAGGAGTTAATCAATTGGCCGGAACACATGTTCCCTGGCAAACAATCTGGAAATCAAGACTAGACCATCATAGAACAATAGGCAACTTTAAGATTTTTAAGTGAAGATTACTGTTCACCTCAGTAGTTTATTTTGAGGAAATTTACTATGCTTGGTGCCTACAAGTTTTATTATGCAATTTTAAAATTCCATGATCACAAAAATTTGAGAATCCCTATTCTACTGCTGGATGATAACTTGGACTTGTTCTTGTTCACTACCAGTACTGCAAATATTAAAGGTTTATTTTCACAGGAATCCAATAAATAAAAGGTTGAATTCCTAATCAAATTGCTTGTGATACCACAGATAAAGTAATTTAATAGTAATTCTTTAATTCTGCACCTAGAATTTATAAAGTAACTACTACATGCCCGGTACTGTTCTAAGACTTAATTAAAATTTGATAATTCATATCTAGATTTTACATCCCAGGGCACAAGATTTAAAAATTCCAGTTGTTTTACTTATTTGTAAAAGTTATATTAGCAGCTTTTTTATACTCAGAAATAAAGATTATTGCAATGTCCTTTAATTTTCTGTCTAGTAGCTATTTTTTAATGTTAAATAATTTTATACATTATGATACAAAGTATATTGTAAAATTTCAATTAACTTATTTAATGGTACTCTTAATTTTCTAGGGTTACTTCCAATTAAAATTATTAAAAGTGAATTTCAGTTGATGTATATGCATCACTCATCTATTTTGTTAAACCAAATTTATATTCAATGCTTTATTTTGAATAATTGAGATATTATCATATGATCTTCACTTTTCATTAAAATGTTTTTAATTGTGAAATATAGCATATATACAAAAAAGCACTAAATTTCAAAGTACATTATAACAAGTAGTTATGGAACAGATTTCAGAGTTTGGTACAGATTACAGTTCCACAATTTTTCCATCTAGCTGCTTCAAGACACTGGAGCTAAGAAGAAATATCAGTATAATAATTCAGCAGTCATATTCATTCGCTAAATTCTATTTTCTCTGCTATAACTCCTCCTTCTTCTTTGATCTTTCTCGCGATCTTTAGGGGTATTTGGACTAGGCCCATTTCTACCATTTCTAACTTTTCCATGTTGGAATGGGGTGTTGATAATATGGGATTGGGAGACGGATCTAGTTGAAGTTCTGGAGAGGCTGGCCCTCCAGGTTTCAGGACTTTTCTGACCTAGGAACCCCTCTGGAGGTTCATGAAACTTTTGTAGAATCTGAGCTAGAACCCAAGTGTTCTTTAGGGTTAGCAGGAATGGTTTGGGTTTGGGTTTCACCAAACGTGGTAAATAGCAATATTTAGTCAAAACTTACATAAGAGTATGCTCCAGAATAGCCTCTGCACTGACTCTATTTGAATGCTCTTAGCTACTGGTGCTTTATTTTGTTACAATTCTTTCCCACCATTTGGTCAGGCAGGCATTGGCGACCCCACAGTGCCAGGGCCAGGCTCATCCTTGGGAGTCATCCCACATTGCTAGAGAGACTTTCGCCCTTGGATGTCATGTCCCATGTGGTGGGGAGGGTAATGATTTTACTTGCAGAGTTGGGCTTGGAGAGAGGGAGGTTACATCTGAGCAGCAAAAGAGATCCTCTGCAAGCAACTGTTAGGCATAACTATAGGTAGGCTTAGCTTCATAAGGGCAAGTCTCAAGATTAAAGACTTGGCCTATTGACTTGGGAGTCCCTAATGTTTGAGTCAGTATCAGGGATTTCCCCAGTGGTAAAGCTTAATAGTTCCATATTTTTTCTCCTGTCCTTCAAGGAACTTTGCCAATACTTTTAATTATTTGCTCAACATACTCTGGGATGTATCCAGGCCTTACATGAACCACACATGATTACAAGCCCTCGTTCACATTCCGGGCTCCATGTGTTTGGGTTGTTTAAATGATCTATCTAGATAGGTTGAGTTAGATTAAATGCTACAGAAAATTTAGGTTCTGGACAAAATAAACCTCTTTCCTCTGGTCTCATTGGGTAGGTGAAGTTCTAAAATACAGACTATGTCCTCCTTAACCCTGTATTTTGATTTACCTTAGTCCTGATTTGATTGGCTTCATTCTTATCTCTAACTGAAGCCCAATCTCTTTTTCAGTTTCTTTAACAGTTGTTGTATGAGGCAATGCTGACTTTCAGATCTGCAGAACTCCAACTCTGAGTCTTAGGTGTCATACAGGTACCCAAAGTTCCAAGAGAATACTAGGTTATACATAAATAGCACAGTCTCTCAAAAGTCTGGAAATAACAATTATAGCTCTGGACTAACTGTAACTACAAAAGAGCTCACAATCTAGGCTCTGATTTTCTTATAATTATTTTCTAAAAGAGATCATATTTTACTTGCTCTTTTGTTTCTGGCTTATTTTGTATCACATAAGGTCCCCCAGGTTCATTCATCTCATTGCATCAATATAAATTTTACACTTTAAAAAACTAGCCTGCACATGGCCAAAAAATTTAAATCACAGAGGAGGGAATACATTGTAAAAGTTTCCCTAGTAACTTGGGGGGCGCAAGGGTAGTTCAGTAGTAGAATTCTTGCCTGCCATGTGGGAGACTCAGGTTCGATTCCCAGCCCGTGCACTTCTTGCACTTCCCAACCAAACACGAACAAAAAACCAAAACAAACAGAAATTCAACAAATGGTATGGCAATAAGGAGACCCTCACATGGAAAAAGAATGAAATGTGATCCCCACCATTTAGCATTAAAAAAACAAACAAACAAACAAAAAACTAGTAATCTGACCTTTGATTCCTCAGTTTTCACCAGAGGTAACCATTGGTCTAATTTCTTGTGTATCCTTCAGATACCTGTGTGTTCATTTATACTCTGCCAAACCTAACACGTTATTGATTTATATTTGACTAGAGGCCCATTATAAACTTCAGGTATAATATCCATTTAAAAATATACGTCTAATGAGAGGTGCAACAAATAAACATTTTGTCCTAGTGTTGAATTATCGGGAGGAAAACTAGGTATTTAGATGAAACTCTGACCAAAGACAAATATTTCCACCAGAAGAGACTTCTGGGATGCAGGAATATATCTGAAATCAGAAAATTTCTCCTACAACTTTACTATTCCAATTTTTACAGGCTTTATTTTAAAGTTTGACATTCTATTACAAAACAATAATTTCTCAGTTTTTCTCATCATGAAATTTTTTTTTTTTTTTTTTTTAAGAGAGAGGGAGGAAAGGAAGGAAAGACAGAGAGAAGGAAGGAAGGATGGAAGGAAGGAAGGGAGGAAGAAAGGGAAACATCTTTAAACATTTTCTTGTTTTATTATATTTTGTTTGTTTGTTTGTTTTTTACATGGGCTGGGGCCGGGAATCGAACCGGGGTCCTCCGGCATAGCAGGCAAGCACTCTTGCCCGCTGAGCCACCGCGGCCCGCCCAGTCATCATGAAATTTTAACATGTCAAAGTTGACACTCTGCTTTTGAGTCTTCCTCTCAAGATATAAAGAATTGCCAAATAGAACTTCAAAAAAAGACATGTTCCAAATGGAATTAAATATATTTTAATGTTATATATGCTAGTACATAAGACAATTCTACCACAGTTAGAATTATGATATAACTTCATCTCCACCATTCTATTTTGTTTACATTTTCTCAAAAACTAACCCAACATACTTTTCATAGGTCCTTATTTATTTGATTATTTAGTGTTAGTTTCTGTACATAAAGTTAACAGCATTCACAGGCATCTTTTCAGAGGTTTATTCCTGTAATAATAAATATATATGTAAAGTTTAGCTCACTGATAGAATTTCAGCATGAATAGCCCCATAGGGTATTTTCCCTCCAAGTTGCAAATTGAAGATTTATAGGTATTTGAAAGAAAATACTCAGGTGGTACCAATAATTCTCCTGGTGTACTGTTTATATTGCTTGTACTGTTACAGTGATTAGATACAATGGTCATTTATGCAAGCACCTGATCACTAATTATGCAAAAGATCAAGGACTCCAGAAGTGGTGTTATGGAAGGTAATTGGCTGTAAGGATGCCCATAAACAGAGAATGAAGTCCAAGTAAAATAGCTGATATTGACTGAAAAACCAAAGCACATTTCTAACTCAGAATAGAGGACATGCTGTACTTTATTTCAAAATATTTTTATTCTTTAAGAGTTCTCTAATTCCAAGCTCATCTAGTTCTATAAGCTTCAAAATACTGCTGGCTGGATTATCTAGCATTTCCTATTTGGTCTTTCAGATGGGTAACAAAAAGATTATTATATTTTAAAGAACTTTCATAAATTCAAAAATATATTTTAAAAACTGGGAATGAAATAAAATTTTGCTGTTCACACATTCATAGTAAAACTATGAATACATTGCATATTGGGATATAAACTGACTTCTGTCTGATATCAAAAACATATCAAAGTTTAAAGTGCATGCACAGTAATTTCCTATTCTTTAACCTGCAGACAATCACACTTGCTCATGAAAATGTGCCATTAAATTTAATTACTAGTTGGTATATAAACTATATCATCTATATGATATTAAATAGTTTCTTAATCAGTTTTTTATTTGAGATTGGTTTACAAATTCCTCCTTTGTTATTTGACTTCTGTGAATCTACCAACTTTCACTCTATATGCAAAACATGCACATATACCTAGAGATGGTCTAATAATTGCCTGTTTTATGTTAAACCAAATATTTTAATGATATTCATGATGCTGTTAAATGCCTCATATTTAAAATAATTTACTTTAAAATTATAAAACACATTACATTATTTTGCAACATAGAGAAAAGTTCTTAAATCTATTACTCTATCAAAATTGTAATTTAAAAATTTCTATCTGATTCTTATACACATTTTTTATATAGTTGTAAGAAGTCACAACTTTAATAGCAGCTTGAAGAAGTCATGCTAAATCATGGGGATAAATGCCTGTAACTATGGCATATTTTAAAAGATATAATGATAAAATCATCATTGCATCTGAATTCCATTTTACATAAGGCTATATTAGTCATGGCTAATCAATCAATCAACCAAAACCCTGGTGCAAAGTGACCTGGGAAACTGATTATAAAATATCCAAAATACTTTTACCTGAAATAACAAAATCACAAAGGCAGAAATGACTCAAGGCTTATTTAATCCAACAATTTCTTCTTTCCTTTTTCCCATTCCACTTTCGGGATTCTAATACAGTACTATAAAGTTACGTTTCTTTATTGTAGCTGGGGTATCTGACACACTACAATTGTGTTTGGCTCATAGGTTTCTATAATGGCTTTTTTCAAACTCATCTAAACGGTGAAAACTTCAGTGATAACCTCAGTTTACGTGTCTTACATGGTACCAATAAGAATTTTAGGCAGTGGATCTACTATATTTTGATCCCACTTTATTCAAATAAACTTTTCCACCTTTATTAAAAGAAACATGTTTAGTGATTTCATCTTTTTTGTTTTATATATCAATTTTTCTCTCAAACCCAGATATGTTTTCAGATTTATTTCCTTTTCCACCGTGCATTTTATCACTCATATCTTATAAAGAGTAGAAATAGAAGAGGGGATAAAAGATAAATCTAACAGAAGAAAACAAATGAATAAGAGAAAATTTTAATTTGAAAGCTAATAGAATGTGTATATAATACATTTTTTGTTGTTCAGTTGTATATTTATAACTTGTTCTTGATTTTCTTCAGTGTGTTCTATGGCGTGGCAAAATGTACAGCAAATATTGCTACAATGTGAGTCACTCTGTGACAAATAGAATTAAAGTTCATTTGGATTAAAGTTTGTTCCAATAAAGTCCAGATGCAAATTAAATATCCATTTATGAAATTTAACATTATATGAGTTTTACCTGAATCAAAAATTTTAGCACAGCCATTTTACCATTATTTTTCTTCTTTCCTTAGAATCCTTTCCCTTCCCCCAAAGTTAAGGTTGAATGATGCATATATATTATCATTATCACAGTAAAAATCAAAGTGTTCCTTAGAAGAAAAACAAATGAATAGCATTGAAAACTTTTTTTAAACTACTAGTCAATACAAGCATAGACAATATTATTTTAGAGAAAATAGGATCAATATGATCATAAGACATGGGCTGAGTTCCACATAGGCTAACTTGGAATGTGCTTTATAGAAATACATAAAGCCCTTCTCTTATTTGTGAGAATTTCAATGTGAAGACTAGGACCTTCTATCTTTTTCTTACCAGGTGGCCACCAAAATCATGTCCTCTCACTTGCATAGTCCACTGTTAGCTTTCCCACTAAGTCAATTTCCTATAGATCCTCAGAGTATATTCAATAGTGCTTGAATTGTGTTGCCCTTATAAAATTATTTTCTGCCCACAAGACTAATAAATACGCATTTAATATCTAACGAGACACTTGAAAGCAGTTTTACTACACACTTGAAAGCAACATGTAGTAAAATTTCTGAGCCTCAAGAAAATAGGTCATGCGACCTTGTTAACAATCCTGTCTTTTTTCTTGCATGTGCAGACACTGGGAAACAAAGCCAGGTCTCCAGCATGGCAGGCAAAAACTCTGCCACTGAGCCACCATCGCCCAACTATCATGTTTTAATAAGAAACTTGTAGGTCATGAAAACCAAAGTTTCTCAAGGTACAACGTGGACTGGCCATGAAATGGTAGAGAGTGTTGGATTAGAAATTAAATTTGTAAAACATTTTGTGTGTACCTTGAGGCAGTGACTGGACAGGAAGTGCCGCCTGGCCAGGGGGGATGGAGATGAGTCCCTGACGCTGAAGGCTGAGCAGATGTTGTTGCTGCTGGAGTTGTTGCATCTGGAGAAGCTGCTGCTGGAAGACAAGCTGCTGGGCTGCCAACTGCTGCTGCTGCTGTTGCTGCTGCTGCTGCTGCTGCTGCTGCTGGTGTCAAAAAACTCAACCCAGTAAACAGCAGAGAATATGGCCTGCACAAACAGCTCTCAAACAGAGAAATGCACATTTCTTTCATTGCATCAGTGAGCTTTTTTAAATGATCATCCCCTGGTCAATATTCAGGGATAAATTGTGAGCATATTCTAGATTTTAGGTTGCCTTTCTCTCAAATATTAAACAGCAGCAGAGAACCAAATACCCTGCATTAAAAGAGTACAGAAAAATGTCTAGGGAAAATACATAACAAAGGTTCAGATTTGCTTTTTAATCGGTTTATTGCAGAAGATAATAAATTTACCTAGACTAAAGGACTAAACACTTTATAGAAACAGTCAACTTTAGCAGGACTCTTTTTTTTTTTTTTTCCAATTGAATAAGTTTGATCTGCAGAGGCCCATGAATGTGGTCTCCAGTGATCTATTAGTAAACTGGGATGCAGCCTTCACAGAACAGGCCTGTTAGCTCTCTCTCTCTCTCTCTCTCTTTCCTCTCCTGTTGGAATATATTAAAGCCAGAATTATGTTCAAGGCAGAAAAGTGTCCTTATTATAGGAAAAGTATAACTTCCAGTTTTGTGAGGCATTACAAGACAAACTAGAGTTCTTCAGAGTCGGGAGGGTATGAGAAAGTAGTCACACTTCAGAGACAGACAAGCTACTGGGGAAGACCTTTCCTTTTTAGTTTGGGGAAAAGAGAAACTTCTGATGCGCTCACTGGAAAACAGACTGCATAATGGAGCAAGTCATGTGGATTGCCCAAAGCCTCCGGAGAAATAAGGGAGCAGTTTCTATTCTGTACTTGATGGCTGTCTGAAATTCTATTCACAAATCCAAACAGAAACAAAGCCTCAGGAGGTCAAAACTGTTTCCTGTACGTTTGCATAATGGGCAGCTTGAAGACAACGGCTCTGATACCTGCTGATCAATTTAACTACTTCAACATGTTTTGTTTGTATTATGTTTATATTTGATGCAGTTTGCTGACAAGCACAAGCTAGGCCTGAGAAGCCGGCTTGTCAGTTTGATTTATGAGCATATCAAACTGTAACTTTCTACTCGCCACTCCAAACCTACAGGAGCAGTTCATTAATCAGGGGCCTGTGACTTTGAAATCTGTGCTCCACCAGTTTCTTCTCTGGTCCCCCACCCCCAACAACAGGCTAAATTTGCATGCATGTTCTCTGAGCTGTACCACTGAGAAAAAGGAAGGTCCCTTCGCCAACTTGGATTCTCGGTGGATATGAGATAATCAGTACTTTGGCCACCAAATAGCCTGCTCTTTATACCTTGTGATTCATTAGCTGACATTAGACGACAGCAGCATTGGATGGTAACTCTCAAGTCCCATGCTACAAAAAAGGAGAGCATGAGGGCTCCACTGTCCCTGGAATTAAGCTCAGTAAAAATATATAATAAAGCATCTTTGACAGCAAGAGCCCTGTTATGGGAAGATCTAAGACTCTTCTTGCCTCTTGACGCCCCTTCTTACTCTCACACTATTATATACCAATGGGACAACCAGGTCCTACCTCTTTTGCTTGCTTTGTTGGATGCTGTGGCTGCTGCTGCTGCTGCTGCTGCTGCTGCTGTTGCTGCTGCTGCTGCTGCTGCTGTTGCTGCTGCTGCTGCTGCTGCTGCTGTTGCTGCTGCTGCTGTTGCTGCTGCTGCAAAAGCTGAAGATGTAACTGCTCTTGCTGTTTCTTGTAAAACTCTTGTAGTTGTTGCTGAATAAACCATTTTGACTTTAATAAATAAAGGCAAAAGTTGCATGTATTATAAATCTCCTAAACTCTTCTAGACTGGCATATGGTAGAGTAGCCATTAAGATTCGCCTCACAAAACGACAAAAAAATATGCACTGGAGTCAAAGAGACAGATCTACATACATTTTTTCCCCCAAGGCAGCGCTGCAATTTTCCAATCCAGAATCCAAAATATCCTAAACAAGAGGGTATAGAAAATCTGCGATCTAAATGGCCAGAGCCAAATGCCCTGAGTGTGGCGGCTTATATTATAAAAATAGTTTGTACTCTACCACTTCCATTATGCAAAATTTAGCTACATTAAATCAAATTTCTCAACTCTTATTGGAAAAAGATTAAATCCATTGCTGTATAGAAGAATGTAAGTTTTAGAAAGATAGGCAACTGGCCTGTAGCAAATAATTAGCAGATGATAGCAGGTAGTAAAATAATTGAATATATAAGAATTCAGGTAGGGCACATTTTCTCTGTTATGAATAAATATTCAACACAAATTGTACCTAAATCACACACTCAAGACTCTAAACATGTACGTATTAGGAGCATTATCTTTGTTGTTTAAAAAAGATAATTTTCATGAATTTGTGCCTTAGTTACCTAACTCCACTTCTAATAAGTAGACTCTTCTTTCCATAAACACAGCATATTTGGAAAGAAAAATGTGGTAATGTTACTTTCTCTATAATCGTAACAAAATAGCCATTTCAAAAATTCATACTCATGTGAACTAAAAGTTGTGCTAAAGTGTTAGGAGTTTTAAAAGCCATAGTTATCTATAAGTCTCTTCATACTGTTATGGCAAGTCTTCAAATCAAATGTACCTAAGCATTTGAATATTTAAATATTGACTTACTCGATATTCAAATTGCACCTCTTCCTGCTCTTATTCTAGACTTAAGTGGATTTAAAAAGACTAAAGGAACTAAAATTTCACACGCAGTTCTGCAATTAAAATGTTACATTTATGTTCTATTATGCTGTTAGGTTGTACCTTGCAAATGGGAAATGAATTGTCAGACATGCCATGGCACTGTCTACACGGTGCACACCTTTGAGCCAGGCTGGCACACCAAAGCAGGTAACACACATTACCTGCTGCAGCATGACTGCCTGCTGCTGCTGGAGCAGGGCTTGGAGCTGCTGGGGAGACAGAACTTGCTGCTGAAGGATCTGCTGCATTTGCTGAGGGGTGATCACCTGGGGAGTCATCATGGCCACTGACACTGGCACCTGGCACAGAGAAAGAGTGAGAAAGGATGGTCATGACTAAATGCTTGTCTGTGAACCTAATGAGTAGCTATATATCATCTTTCATGAATTCTTCAGCAAGGATGGCCATTAATTTTTATATAACAAATGTAATATTACATAATGATGTAACAGTAGCACTTAGATACTAGCTTTCCAAGACAGCAGATTTCAATAGACTCAAGCGCTATGTTCCACATCACTCATGTGCTATGCAATGATATTTGAGCCTTGGCTAGCATAGTTAAAAATAAACAGACAGCCATGTTCTCAATACTTCACAACCCATAATCTTTCATGCTACACATGAAAAGGCTTTTGAAATAGTTTAAAAGGTATGATTAAAATATATAATAAAGATTAAGCAATTGGAAATAATGTGTATGTAAGTATCTATTGTCTAAACTAGTAAAAAGCATATTTGTCATAAGCACAATCACCATCTTCAAAATTATATTGTGTGTATTCATATATATACAAAATATATTGAATATATATTACCAAAAATACATATTGAAGTACATATGTACATGAAGCAACTCATACAGTCTCATATAGATAGGTATTCTGAAAGAAGGAATCATAAGACTAATATTCTGGCTTCTTCATTATATATTTTCATTTTTCAAAGTGCCTTAAACTTATATCAGGAAGTCCAGAAATCTAAATATCACTCGAAGGATATTCATTAAACTGGAAAAAAACAGTACTTTGCTTAAAAGTTCTTTTCTACCATTGTATTTCTCCTCAAGGTTCTGAGAATGAAAGAAGCAAAAAAGAAAAGGAAAAGGAAATCACAGAAGTTCAGACTTCGATCATCTAATCACAGATGTTGTTGAGTCTCCTAAATAAGTTCAATGAGCTAAAGGGAAACGTGGATACAGAACTAAAGGAAACCATGAAAATGATGCATGAATAAAAGGAGGAATTAGAAATTCTAAAAGGGAGTCAAACAGAACTTTGGGGGATGAAAAACACAGCAACAGAGATAGAAAATATGCTAGAGGTTGCAGGCAACCCAGTTCCAGCTGGAATTAAGCAGCCACCATATCAAACAAAAAGGCAAAGACGAAGACCACCAAGAAGTTCCCTCAGTGTACAACATCCGGTGCGTTTGCCATGTTTGACCAATCACAGACTCAGAAGTTCAAAGAAGCCTCCACGTGATCAATAGCAACAGGGATGGTTATATCCGTAAGGAAGATTTGAATGATATGCTTGCTTCACTGGGGAAGACTCTAACTGCTAGAATCCAATTGATGCTATGATAAATGATGCTGCGGATCCCATAAATTTCACCCTCCTCCCTGTGTTTTGTGGGAAGTTAAATGGTACAAACCCAGCAGATGTCATCAGAAATGCTTTTGCTTATTTTGATGAAGAAGCAACAGGCACCATCAGGGAGGATTACCTGAGAGAGCTGCTGACAACCATGGGGGATCGATTTACAGCTGAGGAGGTGGATGAGCTATACAGAGAGGCACCTATCGACAAAAAGGGCAACTTCAACTACATTGAGTTCACACGCATGCTAAAACATGGAGCAAAGGATGACTACAAGAACTTAAGCTAAAACAATCTGATTACTTTGACTTACTCTATTGCCCACCCTCACAGAACCGGCTGCATGCATTTAGAATCACAGGTTTGCTTTATTTTTGTTCTGTTTTTTAATTTTAATTCCAGAACTTTCCATGGCTTAGTACTTGTATAATTAGCCTGGAAATGGTGATGAGGTTGCAAATTGTATGGAAAAATAGATTGCAAAAAGATATCAACAAATGTGAAAGTCTAGGGAAAAAATATTAAAAAGGAAGTAAGGAAGGAAAGAAAGGTACAGAGGAGAAAGAAGGAAGCAAAGGAAATACAGAGAAGGAAAAGCTAAGGATAAAGTACTGGGAAAAAAGAAAGGATAAAGATGGCAAGAGAGGAGAATGAGTAAAACCTTGTAAAAAAAAAAAAGTCTAAGTACATGCTCAGTGGGGCGGTAGTTACACTATTTGAAGGCATTGCCTGCACTAACCAGCATGTAATCAAACAGCTTGTCAACTTGCCAGGTTTGTGACCTTCGAAAATGCAATCACTTTCTTTAGTAAGAAAAAACAATTCACTTTTACTGTAAATAAAACTAACTATTCATATAAATACTCCTTTAGAACAAATTAATGGATATGTGTCTTTGGAAACAGAAAGAGATTAATAGAGTTGGCAACTTAAATACTCATTTCTTAGCTTGTTCAAACTTTTCCAATCTGGCACTTTATATCATAAAGAAAGGAGAACTGATTAATGAAACAAAGGTTAGTGAAAAAGGAAAAGAAAAGAAATCCAAAGTGGATTAATTTTCCTCAAAAAAAAAAAAACCTTCATATTTAATACTGAGAAATAGCTATGTCTTTTCTATCCTCTGTTGACATTTTGAAACACAGATTAACTGGATCTACTTTGGCAATATGAAGAAAAAGAATTACATTTGACTGAAAGGAATTCAGAGATTTTCAAAAATACTTCTGAACTTTTTTTAGAACATATCAGCATACCTATAGACAACTTTAGTTGAATTTATGATAACAGGAAATATTCTGAAATGTATGCTAGAAAATTAATTGACATGACGGGTTGCCCAAGTTTTTGGTTGCTTAAAAATTTAATGGCCAGTTTACTTAATTGCTTGTTCTTTGATAAATAAATAAAATAGTTTGAACAAGCAGCTCAGGAAAAAATCATCTATCTACAAACATGCCTTTTCTTCCAACAATCATTTACCACATACTGTCTCCAAATAACAATGAACCATAAACTGAAATGAAAAGAACAGATAATGATAGACATACTAAACTTGGAAAAGGCTGGTAATCTATTCATCATCTCTTCTATCTCTATCTCTATCATCTCTTCTATATGAAGTCTATCGTGTAATATGAACTTGTCACACTTCTTTTACCCAACAGCCCTTTGTCACTTTTCAGTATATGGTGTCTTCACTTCATTATCTTTACACTGACAAGTAAAAGTTCTTTATGTAGTTGATAGCAAATACACTTTACGAAAAAAGTTTTATGAGTGGAGGGATGCCACAATACACTGCAAGTATGCAGTCAGATTTTCAGTCTATATATAACTCTAACTTGTTGCTATTGTGATACATACGGGTATAAGCAAAGTAAGCTTCTACTTTCACACCCTTTAGAACTTGTTAGTCCTTTCACTATAGTTAGATTAATATTTTTTACCCTTAAAAATGTTACTGGTTTGGAGTATTTCCCTTAAAATTATAAGTTCAAGATGAAAAAATAGCCATGCCCTCAATGTCATCCTAAAATCACATCTTTACGTGTTCATATGTATGTTTTGCAAATTTTAACTAGAAAGCTAAGCCAACTAACACAAAACCAATTGAATACTCACTCTAATTCCATAATATATATATATATATATACCAAAAAATTAGAATTAATGATATGTGTAGGAAAGCACAGGTGCACTTCTGAGGGATTTCTAACATTACCAATAAGCCAATATTATCGTCTCTAAATCCATATACATAAGCACATCCAGAAAAAAAATATTTCAGGCTACTAAATACTTAATATAATAAACTGAAATTAGTTTTTCCTGCAAAAACAAATGTTACACATTATATGTGGACTACATCGCTTGCCTTGTTTAGAAATGAATACTTTTCAAAATGTAGAACTTCTCATTTTTAAGTGACTCATTTCAAGTGATATATTTCCTTTATTCTTCCTACATCACTGCAGTTACTGTCCCATTGCATTTCTTTGTTCCCACAAGCTACTTTAGGAATTCACTGACAAAAATGGGGATTAACTGAGTACATCCAAAAATTCAGAAACTACGATACTTTCTAAACATTAAAAGAGACAGAAACCAGCAACAGATTTCTAAATCTAAGGATAACTTTTTCGAAAAAAATATACGCACACATACATATATGTACACACATATACATACATTTATATATATGCACACACATACCTTAGTAAATTCAGTGTTAGATGTAACAAAATCTTTTCCATAGCTATGCAGTTTGATATATGCAAATATTCTAATAGGGACAAAAATTTCTATGTGTGACAGAGGTAAGGAGGGAGAACTTACTCAGATATTATTTTCCATTTTCTAGTGGGAAGGCAAATAAAAGTCAGAGGGTGCCTGGTAGGCTCTAAGAAAGCGTAATACATCATGCAGCTAGCAAATGAAATCAGAACAATAGCTGATTTGAATGGGTATCCTAGTGAATACTATATATTTCATCAATGAAAATTTTTAGGAATGAGAGAAGGAAACAAAGTCAAGTTTGGTTAAGGAGATTTCTCTTTTCCTCTCCCTTAGTGTTTATTATACTGACAGATCTAAAATTCCCCTTAGTGATGTATCGAGCAAGGATTTCCCTTTACTTTACGTAATCATTATTTATTTTCTCATTAGATGACGTAAGCACAAGCCTGGTGTATTTCTCTGCTCATTGGGACATGAATATAAGGCTCTGTATTCTGAAATGAGAGAAGAAAAATTCTGAAACTTGAATTGAATCAAGATGGTAAAAGCAAAAAATACATAGGGATTATCCTAGAATAAATAAGCAATGACAATTAGATTTTTAAAAGTATATATTGTGAGTGAATGTATATTAAAATTCTAAGCATACCTCATTGAAGGGGCCAAGAAAGTTAGGAGAAAATACAAAGATCATGTGCCCCCTTTCAAATGTCAAGAGTTATTGTAGGATTTGTGAAAATGAACTAAAATTGTTATTTGACATAAACACACCATCTTTTTACATTTTAGTTTAGCTGGAGCATTTCTGAACGCATTGGGTTTGCATATTATGTGCATCACTTAATTAAACAGCCCAATTATGTGTGGGTGATTGGAAAGGTTCTTAGCATCGTGTCAGTCCAATTCTTCCTGCACTAAATGTGAATTGGAAAAAACAGTCACAACCAGTAGATGAGACTTACAGTGAAAAACATTATTTCCTTGTTAACAGCGACTGCCAACCACTGGTTCAAAGATCCCTTTATTCTTTGCTTAAGTTTGAAGACAAAAGGAACCCTGACCTCCAGGCCTCTGTACTTTTAAAAAAATGTAACTTTATTTGGATTAACTATTTGTGTAATAAATGAAAAAAAAAAAAAGGTTTTCATGTGGCATATCATATCTGCTTCCATTTTAACCGGAATGATAGGAAATATTTGATTGTACATTCTTTGATAAATTTCTTCTGTTCACATCTTTCCTCTCTCTACAATATCTATATCTATAGCTTATTTTAACATGAGAAACTATTGTATTGAATTGCCAGCCTTGATCCAAATTCAAGGCTTGGTAATATATATAATGTCTATCATAATAGCCTTTCAAAAGCTTCCTGGTTTTATAGTATTAAAAAGAACTGACAATGAATTGAGTGGTATTTGTAAGCTTTTCATTAAGTACTGAACAGAAGTAAAGAGATCTGGGACGGACAGTGCATATTGTTATTTAATGCAATCTTTTAGCAGCAGGAAAATAGTGTAACAGGAATAACAGAAGGAATGGCAGTGTGCAAGTAACAGACATTCCTTTTAATCATGAGTCATCACTACTTAGTTTCTACTGTATTTTAATATATTAATTTTAATTTAGCATCCATTTAATTACCTTAATAAAGCAGAGTATTATCTGAATTGGAAAGTAGAGTTTGTCCAACTTTACTCTTCAATTACTTGCACACCATTTTGGG
>NC_135327.1:153942651-154005151 GCF_023851605.1 Tamandua tetradactyla | reverse complement strand
GCTAATTACCATGGTTTGCCAACCCCCAATCAAAACCATTCCTGTTAACCCTAAAAAGCACCTAGGAATCTTTCTGAGATTCTACAAAAACTTCATGAATTAACATTACTTTTCAGAAACCTATACAACCTCCAGATGGGTTCCTGGGCCAGATAAATCCTGAAACCCAGAGGGGCCAGCCTCTCCAGAACGTCAACTAGTTCTATCCCACTAGCCCATATTATCAACACCCTTTCCAAAATGAAAAAGTTAGAATGGACATAGCTCAAATACCCCTGAAGACTAGGGGAAGGATCAAAGGAGAAGGAGGAGTTATAACAGAGAAGATAAGATTTAAGAAATGAGTATGACTCCTGAATCAGTATATTGATGTTTTAGTCTCTCGTGTCTTAGAGCAGCTAGAAGGAAAAACCTGAAATTGTGGAAATATAACCTATACCAAACCCCGAAATCTATTTTATAACTGCTTGTTGCAATGTACTTCAAAATTTATTACTTTTTTTGTATATATGTTATTTTTTTCACAATAAAAAAATGTTTTTGCTTGTTTCATCTTAAAGCCTAATTACACTTTCAGGTTTTAAAATCAGAAAATTTCAAGTTGAATCTCAAGTCTCTTACTTATTCACTTTGAAACTTTGGTCAAGCTATTTGATTTCTCTGAGACCCTATAAGTAAAATAAGGGTAAGAAAACCCATTTCATTCAGTCATTCCAAGGATTAAGTATAGTGATGGATGTAAATATATAACACACAGTAAATGCTCGAATTATCTTTTTTCCCTCAATTTTCTTTTTACCCAGATGAAATTCTCCTGCTAAAGACCTAACTATACATAATAAATTGCTTCAGTTTAGACAGCAGGAATACTAAGAGAAATCATCTGACCTATAATCTCTACTTAGATTTAAGATCTAAAGCCTTTAAAATTTTTAATGATCTTACAATCTACACTGAATCCTGGGAGATTTATATATGATGGTAAAAAAACCAAAAAAAACCAAGGGAACATAGTATTTATTAATAGTATTGTCTGAGTATATTTATGCATTTTATTATTTATTCACAAGGAATATTTTTGTACAAAATACATGCCAAGCTAAAAAATTTGGTTTTGTTTTTCTGTTGTACAGCAGACAAACTTGGTCTGAGAAAGCCTGTCCTTGTTAAATCCCAGCCCAGCCTCACAAGTAGCCTGAAAAGGGCTAACTTGTAGCAGGTTCTCCTGGTGCCTATGACTTGGTTTCTAAATGCTTGGGGTCTATCCCTTGCTCACAGGATCCCTGGTGTCTCAGGCTCCATTTCCCATTTCTGGTTTAAACTATAGTAATAATTCAGTTTATTGTTGTCTAGGTATTCTCTTCTTCCAAATTAGGCTCTGGAGCCTAACTTTAGTTACAACACCTGTTACATAACTTTTTGAAGAATAAACCATTGGCAGCCATTCATTCATTCAACAAAACTTTGCTAATTTCTGAGGATGGAGGGAGAGATAATTTGACAAGAATTATGACAGAAGAATGCAAAGGAAGAGGAAAGACATTAGCCCGTCAGAATCAAGAAAGGTTTTAGAGGTGAGGTAGTGCTTACATTGTATTTTAAAAAATAAATATGATACAGGATGTTGGAAGACCTTTTTTTGCAGATGTGTGACATGGGCACAAGTGGGAAGTTTCCTAGGCAACAGTAAGTCATTCCTTATGACTGGGCTATGGAGTACTGATAGCACAAATAGGTAAAGCCACAGTGCCCCAGTTTGAAGCTATTATGTACCCTAGAACAGCCATGTTCTTTAATCCTCATTCAATATTGCTCAGTGGGATTATTGTTACCATGGAGATGTGACCCACCCAATTGCGGGTGACAACTTTTGGTTAGGTGGCTTCCATGGAGATGTGTCTCCACCCATTCAAGGTGGGGTTGCTGATTGGAGTCCTTTAAGAGGGAACCATTTTGGAAAAAGCTATAGTGCCAACAGAGCCCACACAGCCAGAGACCTCTGGAGATGAAAGAAAACATCCTGGGGAAGCCTCTGAAGAAGCCAAGAGAAAGCTAGCATTTATCGCCATGTGCTGACAGAGGTGTCCAGAAGCTAAAGACCCCAGGGGACGCCAGCCACTTGCCTTCTCAGCTGCTGGCATGTCTTTCTTGGGTGAAGGTAGCCTCTTGTCAGTACCTTAATTTGGACATTTTTACATTCTTAGAACTGTAAACTTACAACTTAACAAATTTCCTTTTTAAAAGCCATTCTGTTTCTAGTATATTGTATTCTGGCAGCCTTAACAAGCTAAAACACTGGGTTATTAGAGGGAAATGCCAAATGCAGAAGTTAAAATTTCCCTCTACAAGCCTTGCTTGAGAAGAATGGAGGGAAACCTGGAGTTCCAAGGAGGATTTAAGAGTGATATGATCAAATCTGAATTTTAGGATTATCCGTGACAACAATGCAAGGTAGGATATTTTTGTGGTATTTTGCATTACTTCAATGGGATAGAGAGGAAGGGGAAGATATGAGAGTTGTTAATGAAGTCAAATATACATGACTTCATTGATTACAGATAGGAACTGAGAAAGAAAGGCATAATCTAGGATGACTCAAAAGTAGATGATGGTCTTATTTATTAAGGCATAGGATACAGAAAGTGGATTAGCACTGAGTGGAAAGGTAAATTCAAGTTTGACATGCTGAGTTTAAGGGACCTATAGGATCCAAGGAAGGACATCCAGTAGGCTGTTATATGGAATCCTTGAACCAGAGAGCAATGGCTTCAGATTTAGATTAGGGAGTCATTAGCATATCAGTGGTGGGTGAAGTCATGGTACAGGTGAAGTTACGCATGCATCTGTCAGAGGTGTGTAGAATGAGAAGAGCAGAGAACTGAGGATTAACTGAAGGAGTTAATTTCTTCAACAATTGTATAGTGAATACTTATAAAATGCACTCAGCTAGGACCTGGGCAGACAATGGTTAACCAGTAATACCAGCCTTCCTTCCTTGGTCTTTCCTCTCTTCTTTCCTTTCTTTTTACCTTTCTCTTTTCCTTCCTATTGTCAAATATTTATTAAAAACTTAGTGTATGCCAGGTATGTACTAGGTGCTAGGGATAGTAGGAGGGACAGATCCATATAAGGAAACAGCAATAAGTTCAACTGTATTAAAAAAAAAAATCTGAACGGTAAAAGCCACCATAATCTAAGTAAAAAAAAGCAAATGGCAACTGGGAAAGATATTTGCAACTCATGACTTCTTGAATATATGAAGATCTCCTATATATCAATAAGAAAAAGATTAACAATCCAATAGACAAAAAAAAAAAGGGCAAAGTACTGAACAGTTTACCTCTTTACATACAAAAATATATTCATCCTTATTTTACAATATAAGAAAGCCAGTTAAAGATATATTCGGAGATGCCGATCAGATTGGGAAAGATCAAACCGTTTAATAACATACTCTGTTGGTGAAGTTGTATGAAGTAGACACTAATTTACAAAAGTATAAAATGGTAACAATTTAACAAATGAACATATTAACCTAGGAATTGCACTTCTAAAATTTTATCCTGAGATACACTTGTACATGTGTGAAATGACATATGTTCAAGGCTATTCACTGAGACATTATTATTAGCAACAATAAATTTGAAACATCTCAAGTGACAATCAATAGGAGACTAGTTAAACGACATGATACATCCATCAGTGGAATATTATGCAGGAACAGAAATGAATTAGGACTCTCTTTATGTGGTGATAAGTAATGGTTTCCAAAAAAATATTTTTATTGCAGAAAGCAAAAGTATGTAATTGTGCGCAGGATTTGTGTAATGTATACACATATATACACACACACACATTTGTATATTATATATAGTTTGAACACGTGTGAAATGTCTCTGAGAGGATATACAAGAAACTGATAACATATTGGTTGTCTCTGAGAAAGGAAACTGGTTATCTATGGGTTAGGATGGAAGAAACAAACACTTTTTGCTATTTAAAACTGTGTGAATTTTTAAAAATGCAAATATATCATTAGTTGAAAAAATGCATAAAATGTAAATGCAGTTGTGAGACAAGTTAAGATTATAAATAATCCACAACATTTAAAAATAAATGTTTTCAGGGGTGGGCCATGGTGACTCGGCAGGCAGAGTTCTCACCTGCCATGCCAGAGACCCGGGTTCAGTTCCTGGTGCCTGCCATGCAAAAAAAAAAAAAATCTCAGGCAGGGCATGGTGGCTCAGTGGCAGAGTTCTCGCCTGCCATGTTGGAGACCAAGGTTCGATTCCCGGTGCCTGGCCACATACAAAAAATAAATAAATAGAATAAATGTTTTCCAAGGATAATGCTTCAAAGATTCAACCAAAGGCAAAATATATAATGACAAATATTTTCCAGCAGTTTTAAATTATTATAAGAATCCTTGAGTAAAACATTGACGTAAAAATACAAAAGTAACTCAGTTGAGACCCTAATGCCATGGTATTATCTTAAAGATTTTGTCAGGCTGACAAGGTTTTCAAGTGGAATACAGAGGAAAACACTGTAAAAGAATATTAGTAAGCACAAGTTCTGGCTTGAAATAAACAGGTGAGAGGAACATTAACTAAAACTTCCCAGATCTCTTCAGGGACACCTTGGGGATATCATTTATATTTGTAAGGTACTTTTCATTCGTGGCTTTCAAAGGCTTGATAAATGCTATTATCCTATTCAACTGACAAAATCTGGACGCAGACAATTACTAACCCTCTGCTTATAGGAATATAAAAAATGCCACAACATGTATCATGCCTGTATTCTGCCACTTAACAGTGCAGTAATTTTGCAGCCAGACTTCCTGGCATTCCATCACAATTCCTGCAAAAGACTAGGGCTGCACCTTCAACATTCTTAACCTTCTCTTGAACTCTGTTTCTGAATCTATTAATCATGGATTTATACAAACCTTTACTGAACCTCATTTATTCACTCATTCAGTCCTTTAGAGAAGACAATGTTTTTTGCCAACATGTACTTCATGAAGCTTCTAAGCCTACAGGTTCGTCTATCTGAGATATGGAAAGATTAAGTCTTATGAAAACAGTTAAAATACAAGAAGGTTAGAATCCTGGCTCTTCTTCCCATGTGGGGAGGGAGCATGGATGCCCTGTGCTGCTCTTACATCAAGACAGCCCTGGATCCTATGGGAGCTGCTTTCCAGATCCCTGCCCTCAATCTCAGGGTCCTCCAGGTCACATCCAGGACCACAAACCCTCAGCTCCTGGGAGGTCAATATCTTTTTTTTAAACCTTATGACTTTTGCCATATTAATCTCAGAGGAAAGAAACATAATATAAACCATATCAGCCTCAATACCACACATTTTTAAATGCTTGATAAAGGTTTTATTTTCATAAAATTAACACAGAGTACCTAATAGTTAGCTTTTAAGAAGTTTTTCATAATGCATCTAATTGCTTATCATTCCCTTTTTCTTCACTCTCCATCCTCTCATCTCCCTCTCTCTGTTCGCTCTTCCTCCCTCTCCCAGTCTGCTATCTATCCTTTACCTTTACAACTTTACCCATGAAAGCAGCATTATTTGTTGACACTGTGGACATGTTGTAGCATTTCTTATCATTACATTAGACCAATCTCTCAGCTTCTAATTGTCATGGTGTGGTTGCTATAGGGTACTGTCATTACGGATGTTTCCCTTTGGAAAGAACCAAAAAGAAATTGCAATTAGAACTAAATGCCAGGTGGAGGCTGAATGGAGTGGACACACTGAGAGAAAATCCCCCTGATGTCCTTCTAAGGAGTGAAAAATATTAAAAATGTTCTACTCCTAGGTATTTCACTGTAAATGCATCCTATTTTAAGAAGACGGTTTCTTCTTAAAATTTCCGTGGAAGTCTAGTCCATCTTGGTTTACTGCTGTAACCTCAGGGTTTAGCATTGGTATTTGGCACAGAACAGATACTCAGAAAAACTTTTGATGAAATAATAAATGAATAGTCCTCCAGATATCAGCCATGAGTTTCTTCAGAGTGGTGTTGGAGACTGTGGTGATTAGAAAATAGGAAAACCCTTTAGAGGATGCTTCTGAAGGCATCAAACTAAAACATAATATTTTCTTTTCAATTTACCAGACCCTTAAATACTAAACTGAAATAGAGTACAGCTGTAATTAGGCTAAACTCTTTAAAAGTGTTCGCCAGGCTAAACTCTTTAAAAGTGCTCACCAGAGTTTTATGTAGAAATCCCTGTTTCCAAATCAGGGGTAAAAAATCTGAATAAATTTCATATGTTCACAAGGAGGCAAACGGAATTTACATATGTGTTTCTTTTGGCATATTTATAAAGAAACATTATAAAACAAGGTAATTCCACTGACATTTCGATTACTATTGGGTAATTCACTTTAAGTGCACGCAGCATATTTCTCTGACTTAACCGCAGAATTTCACACATTTTATCTCAAATTATTTTCCTCACAGAAACTTCAGCATTGAAACAGGTATAGCAATATAAGAAACAAATAAATAGCTAAGAATTACTGAGTATTCTTTATTTTCTATGTATCAGTTTACCTTGGGGAATTTTCTCTGATTTTCATATTTATTGCTCTGTCATTTGTGCTGCAGGGTATGAAAAATACTCACCATGCTATTTTTTCAATTCATCAGTTTAGGTCTGGGTCTCCTTTACAATGTAATACCCTTAAACTGAAAAGATGCTGTTCTGGTTTGCTAGCTGCCGGAATGCAATATACCAGAAACGGAATGGCTTTTAACAAGGGGAATTTAATGAGTTGCTAGTTTACAGTCCTAAGGCCGAGAAAATGTCCCAATTACAACAAGTCTATAGAAATGTCCAGTCACAGGCATCCAGGGAAAGATACCTTGGTTCAAGAAGGCCGATGAAGTTCAGGGTTTCTCTCTCATCTGGAAAGGCACATGGTGAACACGGTCAGGGCTCCTCTCTCAGCTGGAAGGGCACATGGCAAATACTGCATCATCTGCTAGCTTTCTCTCCTGGCTTCCTATTTCATGAAGCTCCCCGGGAGGCACTTTTCTTCTTCATCTCCAAATGTTGCTGGCTCGTGGACTCTGCATCGTGGTGCTGCAGCATTCTGTGCTCTCTCTGAGTCTCTCTCTCCAAAATGTTTCCTCTTTTATAGGACTTCAGAAACTAATCAAGACCCACTCAGATGGGTGGAGACATGTCATCCCCTAATCCAGTTTAACAACCGTTCTTAACTAAATCTCATCAACCAGGGAGATGATCCCATCACAGTCCCAAATACACAGCATTGAATAGAAACTATTCTACCTTTAATAAATGGGATTTATATTAAAACATGACTTTTCTTAGGGGGCATACTTCCTTTCAAACCAGCACAGATGCTTATTCACTTTTATACACACAGCTATCAGCATGTTGCTGATACATAGTAGGTGCTCAATAAGTGCTTATTGACTAAATGTATACCATAGATAAGTTAACGAAACTAACATTTCTTTTAAAAACTTATTTCTTTTAAGATTACAAATGCATGCTTGATGTTGAAATTTAGATCAAAGGAAAACTGCCTATGATTCTATTATCTGCGCTACTATCAAGAGTAGTGCATATATTTAATACCCATTTTTAACATGAAATGCATTTTCTTTTATTTAAAAAATAGCATACATTAAAGTTACTTTGAAAAATACAAAAAAAGATAAAAAAAATAGTGGCTTTACTAACCAAAGCCCATTCTTTTTTAATATAAACAATCCCTACTTTGCATAGATTTACATAAATATATTGCCATGATTTAGTTAAATGATAAAAGCCCTCCAAAAACACAGCTCAAATTTCATTACTAAAGTATGTTAAATGTAATAACTACACAAATTATGAAAACAACTACTACTTTTTGTGAGTGGGGTTGGTCACTGCACACCTGTTGTACAGATCATGCACAGGCAGCAAAGAATGCGGCCGTGCTACCTCCTTGTTTCCCAATGACAAATCTACATGACATTTTACAGAAATGTTTAATCAAAAGAAGGGACAAAAATGGTTAATCAAAAGATGGAATTGACCAATTGAGATGAAAGTGAAACAGAGAAAGAAAAAGTGATAACGCTGGAAGTGAAATCTGAATGGGAAGTAAGTGGAGTTATAAGAGACCTGACCACTGGAGATGCTGATACTGCCACCATTCAAGAGACTAAATATATAGCCAGAGGAACTTAGTAAAGGCAAAAATTTTGACAAAAATGTTAAAGGTTATGAAACAATCATAATTTTTCTCTATGATTATTAAGTTTGCTTTGCATGGTTTCATGACTACTTTTATGATATTGCATGACTGTGTAAAATGAAGTCTACCTGTATGTGAGGGTTTCTTTTTAAAAAATGAGGTTGTGGTGAACTTCCAGATCTGGTAGTAAATTTTGCCAGAAAGAAACGCTTCCTCAGAATTTCTTTTATCCAGTTACAGGGTTCATTGACATAATGAAGCATAGTAATTCATGATGATTTTTTGTTATTATTGTTGCTTTAATTTTCATACAGATGCAATTGCAAAAGGAGTCATAAACTCTTCCATGCTTTTTCCAGTTCATTATCTTGCTCAGTGAGTGACTTACTCAGGTGAAATGTCCCTTAGAATGATATTTCTAAATGATCAATGTCCTTGTATAATACCCCTCCCCTTGAATTAGTCTTCCTTTAATTTGACTGTTAGCATAGTGCAGAGAATCCAAACTTCTCTAAGTACGCTGTTACCAAGTCTCTTTTTTTCTTACTCCCATCTCTCTGATTTTAATTGTGGGGATGCCCCTTCTGGATTCCATGTTACCATTAGAGAGCTCCTCCTCTCTACCATATCCTGCTCATTATACCCATCAGGCTGTTGTTTCTCACTCTATGTAAAAAGAGAGAATGGGGAGAGGACAGAGGGAAGACGGCTCAGATGGTTTTAAAAAGGAGCCACAAGAAGTGAGATATCAGTCTTTTGATTGCATAGATCTCATGCTTTGGCATAAGAGAACAGACAGGCAGAAGGAGGGTTCAGGTAGCTACCAATTTTGCAGAATTTTTAAAGTTTGCATAGGTCTTAAGGATAGCAGAAATTCCTTGAAACTCCAGTTTTTTTGAAATTTTTTTTTTGAAAATTCCTTTGACAAATTTCTCTCCATGGCCCATAAAGCAAAGTATATATGTTCTCTGAGTTGAGTATTTACATTTCAAATACAGCTGTCAGTTGTACACACTTAGATAATAACTAACCAACATCCACATCCCCGCGCCCCCCCCCCCCCCCCACACACACACATCCAACCCTTGATTATGAACCTACAAGCCTGCTTCTCTTACCGTGGAGCCCATCTCGGTGAATGATGCTATTATCCTCCGAGTCAGCCAAGCTCAATACCTCAAGGTAATTTTCACTCCAATCATTCAGTAACTACTGTCCACTCATTTCACAATACTTCTCCTGTCCCACTTGCTCTTTGCCATTCACACTGTCTCAAGACTCAATTCCATACTTCACCATTTTTCACGTGGACTATTGTTGCATTCTTTGAAAGTACTCTTCTAGCCTCTAATGTCTTGCTTCTCCAATCAATACTACGCATTGTTGCCAGAATTATCTTCTCAAAATGTAAAACTCATCATGCCACTACCCTTGTCAACACTAAAAAGGCTTCCGATTCTATATAAAAGAGTTTATTTTTTTGAGCTTGAAACTCACAATCTAACCATATTCCTTCTCCAAATCCATCTCTTCAGTGATCTCTCAATGCCACATATAAGTACCAGTGGGCCAGTTGCTGTGTGACAGTAAAATGAATTAGATGATATAATTTTCAATTTCGGCATCGTCTAGTATTTTTGGGTCACCTAATCTGCCTAGAAGATAAAATGGCAAGATACAATATGTATGTGTGAGTTCCTGGGGCACAAGCTGCCCTACTGCATTTTAATTACACTTAATTTAACTCTGTGTTCTCAACAAGTGCAACTTTGAGTTAAACCATACTTTAAGTTTGTTGGTGCCATATGTATAGCATTCTAAAATTTCCAAAGTATTTCCACATTTCTTACGTCTTTATGTAATTTGTGAGACACCATATTTCTTATTGCCAATCTTCCATGAGCTCAGAAAGTGCAAGACATGGAATAACTAAGGCAGAGTTGTACTTGAACTGGATATTTTAAATTTAGTCCAAATGCAGGGTGTGGCTCACCACTTTTACTACGGTTTAATTTTGTTGAGTACTTAGTGTCCCTAAGAACTCCTTCTATAACTGAGCATTAGGATTGATGGCAATTTTTGGCAGTCTTTATTAAAAGTCTGAGTAGGCTTGACTCATGATAGAGTGACTGCAGAATTTATTGAGACACCTTTGAATGTGAAAAGGGGTGCTATTAATAATTATCTGGAGGCAGTTCATGTAAACCAGGCCTGTCGTGATAAACCAGAGTGTGTGGTCTCTCTATTGGCCTTAAAATATTAAGAGAACCATTTTTTTCTTCCTTTTCCCCCACCGTTAGAAACCAAAGTTAGGAAGTTATTCATGAATTTTCTATTTTGAAATGTTCATTAATTTCTATTGGAAAACTATACCTTACAGCAATGCTATTTTTTAAAATCTAAACTTCCTAAAAAGATTTCAATAAATATTTAATGTGAAATAAACTGTAAAATGTTTGTAAGCTGGTTTTAGGTGAAAAACCTTTCTCCCCCTGCCCTCCCCCCAACGACCACCAGCATAAGTAAACACATCAGAGGCTATTCTGAGAAAAACAAAAGCTTTGGGCATATTTATTCTGTTCTTAATGTTGCAAATGGTCTTGTAGTTGATAACAGAAAATATGTTGAAAATATCTGGAATCTTTGACATTTCCAATGTCTCTGTCTCCGTGTTTCTGTAGATACATTTATATTTTTCTAAATAAGAATTTTAAAAATACCATACAGCAGCGCAGCCCCCAGTCCATCAGGAAGTCGAAGCTCCCCTCTGAGTCTGACGTGGTGACTGCAGGATGCTGAGTGACCGGGCTATGGAGCCATTCCCCTCAAACAGCAGCTCCATCTATCAGTTTCCTCCCAGCCAGTCATTCCTCCTCCACGGCCAACTCACCAGACTGCACAGGGCCAGCCCGTAACTGAGGCAACCAGCTTGCCACAGAGCCAGGTCAGCCAGGCACCTCAAAAGGTCTTTGATACTACGGGAAAACTACTGAGAGGGAGGAAAAGGAAAAGGCTACCATCCAAATTTATCACAAGACCTTCTAAAATTATTCCATGTTTTCTCTCAGACTATTTGCAGTATATGTTCCATTCCTGGGATTTTTCGAGAACCAGACCTTCAAGAATGAGAAAGGAATGATGGCGATTGAAATACTGTACTTGATATCAGTCCATTTCTGAGCAACCAGGCTATTTACAGGTAGCATTCCTCTGCTGGAATCGTCTGTGGGACATGCTGACTTGCAGGGGTATATAATCCTGTACCATATTGAAAGAAGGGAGACCATTTGGAAAAGGAACCTCAGCTGCTAGCACGACGCAGCCAGGCTGTCAGTCGAGCAGAAAGCTATCTAGCTCTGACCGCAGCAGGGAAAATGAATATAAAGGAAAACTATGCCAAAAATTCATTAGAAGATTTGAGCATTATAAATATTAAATCTTTGTGAAACCTAAATTTGTGAATGGTGGTAACGTACCCTGCTTTAAGGAAACAAAACCCTTGATTTTCTTGTTGTAAGAGCCTTGCAATCTCCTTCTGCCTAATGAGACGAAAGTAGAAGACTGCTGGGGAGGGATTCTGGGAAAAGTATTGTTTTCCTCATTAAAAGGAACACACTCAACTGGCATGCAGTTCTTTATCCTTGGCTCTTTCTCTTTCTTGTTGACTAGAATATAGATGTGATGTTTGGTTATACAGCAACTGTTTTGTAATCACAAGGACAAAAGCCACATGCTTAGGGTGGTGGAGCAGGAAGCCAGAAAGAATTTGGTTCCTTAATGACTTTGCTGAGCAGCTGTACCAGCCTTGCATGGCCAACCTTTAGATTTCTTGTTGCATGAGAAAAAAATAAACCTCTTATTTGTTACTGTGAAAAAAAAAAGGACCATACAATAAGACTACAGGTTAGAGATTGATTTACAACAAATAAACAACAAATAACTTTGATTTTGGAGTTTAAGTATTCAAAGGGATTTTGTTCTTTAAGGCTTTAAATTCAGCCTTCCTTTCTCTTGGTAAAGATTAAATCTCTTACAGAAATCAAAATTTCTGCAAGGAAAATTATGACCTATTATAAAACATGTGAACTACAGCCTGATCCTTCTTACTACAAAGTCACCTAGGATTTTAATTATTTAATTTTGTAGACATTCTAATTTGCATGTCTATTCAGCATTCTGAAATGTATCTGTTAACACAAAATGATAAAAACGTCCTCAAAATCTTTTCAATGCCTCCTGTTTAGTCAATATCTAAAACAGTCCCCCAATGAGAAAGTAGGTAGTTAAGTCTCTCTTAACAATTAATTGGTCATTAGTTCAACAAACTTGTATTAATGACAGAACTGCTGTGCAGAAAAGGTCAGGAACACTTTCATCTTTGGGATGCAAATCAGGTTTCCTTGAGTTACCTTAATTCCTGTTTTGAAAAGTAATTTAATACCCAAATAACCATGACTATAAATTTTTGATATTTTAAGTGCTCCGAGAACATTTTGCAATGCTCAGTGGGCTCAGTGGTTAAGGGGCTTCATTCTTTAGCGTTACAACATTGGGTGAAGTTTTGATATGAATGAATACAACCTTGATGTCTGTGCATCTGAGCCTCGCCTTTAATAATCTAGTATAACTTGCTCACTGGTATTAATGAGATGCCACTGGAAAAACTGGCATAATGGTAGGGTGTAATTTTCCACGGGGCAAAAACCCAAAGAGCCATCATTGTGCAGCACACAGTGGCCTGGTGATTAAACTCACTGCCACGCAATACCAGGATTTGAACCTCTTTTATTGAAGCTGTTAATTGGTCCCTAATATTTTCATGTCATCTTTAAGGCTGTTTCAAGAGTGGCAAAGTAACTACAAAGTAATTTCATAATGTCTACAATGTTACAATTGCATAGCTTTTTATTTTTTTAAAAGAATACTTATATTTTACTAAACGGTATTTTTAGACCAATTCCAAGACTCCTTGGATTTTTAATTACAAAGAGTTTTTATAAAAGATTATTAAAATAGGCAAAATGAATGTTAATAATTCAATTTTGTATTAGTGCTATGTATGAATCACGAAGAAGTCATATCATGAATGATACCATAGTGAAACATTATTAAGATTTGGTATGGTAAATTGAGTTACGTGCCTCAGTAAAACCTATTCTTAATTTTAATCAATTCCTGTGGGTGTGAATCCATTGTAAATAGGACCTTTTGATGAGGTTATTTTTAGTTCAGATGTGGCCAACTGAATCAGAGTAGGTCTTAATCCTATTACTGGAAGCCTTATGGAGAAGGTCAAAGAGAGAAAAGCCAGGGGGAATAGCCTCCAGTTGAACTCTGAGGAGGAAGGAGGAGATGCTATGCGCGTTGCCTTGTAACAGAAAATTCAAGGACCAAGGACTACAGGCAGCCAGCCCAAGATCATCAGAATCTTTGGGGAGAAAGCAACGCCTTGCTGATTCCTAGATTTTGAACCTCTCCTAGCCTCAAAACCTTGAGCCAATAAATTCCCGTTGTTTAAGCCAACCCACTTACAATATTTATCAGCTGCAAGGAAACTAACACATTTGGTTATTTCCATAGCTATTGAAAATAGCAACCTAGGTAGCCTTCTGGGATGAAATTTAGTTTATTTATGAGAATACAGTGAATATGTTATTTTAGTGTTTTTATTATGTCTCTAATAAACCATAGAAAAACATAGCAAATATTCCTTCTTAGGAACTAATTTCAAAACAATCAGAAATCTTCTAGGATGTCTTAAAATCTAAAATTCCATGATCTACAATAAGTGAATATTCTGACACTATGTTTCAGTTATCTATAGGTTCATAATAAATTCCATAAGTCTCCATTGAATATTTTTATAGAAATTTATTCTGAAAACTTTGGGTAGGAAAAGTAAAATACCATCAAAGAATATGCTTTTTTAAAATTTTTTAGAAGCATGGTCTGGGAATGGAACCCGGGTCTCCCAAATGGAAGGTGAGCATTCTACCACCGAACCATCCATGTACCCAAGAAAATGCTTTTGGAAGGCAAAAGTTGCTATATCTGTAAGTGAGTGAATGTTAAGAAAAGTATATAGACAAAGCTTTGAGTTTAGAAGTACAGAAAAAAAGGGGAGAAACTAATAATCATTAGAATTGGTGAACTTTAAAGGAAATGACAAAATAACTGGAAAGAGAAGCTCAGCGTTTTAAGCCTGTAGCAAAGTAGCATAGGTCTGGAACAATAATTTATTCCAAAATGTCTGCTTGCTTCCCCAAATCCATCATGCTGCAGTAAAAATGTACTGCATGGTGGAACCAGCTGGGATTGTTAGAATACTGGATTGAGTGAGAAAAATGATATTCATACAAAAGAAGTGAGAGCAGTGACAGCAAAGGAATGCACTGATTTAATCTCAGGGGAAAAAATTACCCTTTTTTTAATCCCTTGCAAAAAATGATCTAAGGCCAGAAACAGGGGTTCTAGGCTGAAATTCTCTTTGGTGATGGTACCATTTGTTATCCATCATGCCATGAACAAAATATATTAGCCATAGGGGATTTTTAGAATATATTATATTATGATGATGATAATTAAGGACCAGTTGAAGGAAAAACAGAATAAACAATATCAGAAGAAATACCAACTGATCATTTACTTTCACTTGCGTTGAAACATTTAGTAAGCTGATGATTAAAAGCATCACTTTCCTATTTCTGTCCCACAGAAAAATAGATTCTTAAAGTAAAAAGACAACTTATTTGCACATATCATTAACACATCCATACCCACATTCCTCTCCATAATCACTTCTAAGTGTTCATTTTTCCTAACTTTTCATTAGCAAATTAGTTTTTATTCAAGTTTCCAAATGATAAACATGACAAGGATATTAGACTATATATGAATTAACACTCAGTTGAGAAAGCCTCCATTTAAGACTCATATAAATATTAGACTGGCAGTGAATTTAGGTATCATTTGTTCCAATTCCCCATTTAATGTATGATGTTAGGTAGGCATCTACTTGCCTACCTTCTCCCATTCTTTAGTTGACAATACTGCAGATGTTGCATTTGTTTCTATTAAACTTTGTCTTTTGGGGTTGATTCATCGCTTCCAATGATTGAGATATTTTTGAATATTGATTACACAATAAAATATCTCCATTGCCCTTCTAAAGCTTTGTAGTAAAACTCTGATGGACATGCTTTTAATCTCATCATGAGTAAAAGATGATACACACAGCTATATATTAATAATTACATTAAATGTAAACAGATTAAATACTCCAATTTAAAGATACATGTCAGACTGCATAACAGATAAAAATCAACCATATATTGCTTAAGAAAAAAGATGTTAATGTAAGGATACAGGAAAGTTAAGAGTAAAAAGACAGTTATAAATATAACTTGAAAGTACACTCAAAAAGAAACTGTAACTATACCAGCACTAGAGAAAAAAAGAGTTTAAGGCAAGAATCATTTCCAGACATTAAGAGCATTTCAGAATGATAAAAATTTCAAATTACCAGAAAGATATAACTATTCTAAATATGCTTGCACCTAATAGTATAGCCTTATAATACATGAAGAAAAAATTGTCAGAACGGAAAGTACACTAGAAAAACCCACCTTCATATGGGGAATTTTAAAATATCATTCTCAGTAATTCTAACTAAGCAAACACAAATTTAGTAAAATTATATAATATGCAAACAGCACAATAAATACACAGTTTAACTGCTACAAACACATATATATTCTTACTCATATATATGGTATACATGTATGTAATACTGTACAAAACAATGGCAAAATAGGCTTTCTTTTCTAGTGCATATGGAACTTCATCATAACAGATAAAATCTTGAGTCATGAAGCAATTTCAATAAATTTCAAAGGCTTCAAATAGCTTAGGTTTATTGACCACAGTCAAATTAATCAATAATTTAGAAATAACCTAATTCCCCAAATATTTTGAAATTAAACAATGAACTTCTAAATAATATATAGGTTAAAGAAGAAATAATGAAACATATTTTCAAATGAACAGTTATGAAACTGCATTATATCAAGTGACACAATACAGCTAACACTGTGCTTTGATTTATAGTTTTAAATGCATGTATTAGAAACAAAGAAAGGCTTAAATATCAAATGCCTAAGACCCTATCTCAATAGGTTTTAAGAGGCTTAAGAGGAATAATAACTAAAGCCAAAGAAAATAGAAGGGAAGAAATAAAAAAGCTAAGAAATGAAAAGAATAAAATAAAAACCTATGCAATAGAGATAAATCAACAAAGACAGTCCTTTAAAAGAAAAGATATAATCATATCAATGCTGATCAAGTAAAAAAGACAGAAATGATGAATATTTGGACAGAAAAAACGTCTGATTACTACAGATCATATAGGTATTAAAATATAAGGATATTATTAAATTTTGGTACAAGTTAATTTAAAATGTTAATTCAACAAATTCACGGAGAAAGAAGTAGAAACTCTTAATAATCCCACATATTGACGAAATCAAATTTAAAATATTTCCCACAAATAAATCTCTGGGTCCAGTTGAGTTTATCACTGAATTATTCCAAACATATAAGAAAGAAAGAACACCATCATATACAAACTCTTCCCGATAATTTGGTTTAATATTTGAAAATCATTTAATGTAATTCGCAATAATCAAATAAAAGGAAAGATGATCTGATGATTTCAATATAAATAGAAAAATATTTGAAAAAATTTAACACCTGAAAACCTTAGAAAACTATGAATAGATGGGGGCTTTCTAAATCTGATAAAGATGCTGAAAAACCTATAGCAAACATCATACATAATGGAGAAATATAGAAAGCTTCCCCTGAGATGCAGATGAGACAGGGATGCCCATTATTGCCACATCTATTTGTCACTGTACTGGAAGTCCAGGAAAGTAACTCAAGGATAAGAAAGTATGAAGATTATAAAAGATATAAAAGTATCATTATTCATAAGTAGCATGGCAGTATATGTAGACATTCCAAAATAATCTGCAATCTATCAGAATGAATATGTGAATTTAGTGAAGGTATCAGATCCAACATCAATATATTAAAAAAAAGTACTTTTAAATTCCAGCGACACATAATTAGAAAATAAAATTTAAAAATGGATTTTGATGCTATTTACATTCATATAAAATAATATGAAATTATTAGCACATTATCTAATGGACTGTATGCAAAATGTTTCAGATGAAATTTATAACACATGTTCAAAAGAAAATCTAAATACATGAAGGAAGATAATCTATTTATGAACAGATAAGTCAATATTTTAGTAATGGTAATTCCTTCCAAATTAGCTATAGCTTCAATGCAGGGTCAATAAAAATCTCAGTAGGACTTTTTGGTGGAAATTCGTTAAGATGATTCTATAATCGATGTGGAAAAAGCAAAGAGTCAAGAATAACATTCCTAGGTATATACCCAACAAAAATGCATATTAAAGTACAGTAATATTTAATAAGGATTTAATTTATTATGTCCTAAATTGAAAACAGTCCAAATACCATAAAAATAGATAGGGTAAATAAATTGTATTATTCATACAGAGGAGGATTGTTGGGGATTGAATCATGTCCCCCATAAAGACATGTTCCTATCAGTATGAACTCACTTGTAAATAACTCTTCAAAGATCCTATTAAAATGAGGCCAAATAAACAAGGGTGCAACTTAACTTGGTATGAGTCGAGTCCCTACAAGCAAAGGAAATTTGGACCCAGAAATACACAAAGCAGAGGAGACAAAGACAGATCACCACATGCCAGGGGAGAAATTGCCAGCAAACCACCACAACTCTACAGACTTCACGGAACTCATGGCCTGACAACGGTTTGATTTCCAATTTTTAACCTCCAAACTGAGCCAATAAATTTTTGTTGTTGAAGTCAACCAGTTTGTGGTATTTGGTGATAGCAGCTCTGGTGAACTATGACAAAGGCTATTCAGCAATGAGAATGGATGATCTACTGCCATAGGCAAACGACATAGATGAATCACTCCAGCATACTGCTGAGAAATAAGTCAGTTCCCCAAATATATTTCTTTATATAAAGTTCAAAAACAGATAAAATGAATTGATGGTGACAGAACTCAGGAGAGAGGTTAACTTTACAGGGAGTGGTAATTAACCAAGGGGTGCTGGTGATGCTTATTTTTTTATCTGGACAGAGGTTATATGGGTTTATGAAAATCCCCAGTGGTATATTTCTGATATACGCACTTTTGTACATACGCTATACTTCAAAAAATTTATTTTACAGAAGATGAATACCTTTGATGACTATTAAAGGATAGAAAGTTTGAATTCACACATACACACACACACACACAGACTGAAAAACACTGCAGTTCATCATTTCAAAAACTCCTCCTTCCCACCCAACTTAGGCTGTCCAAAATTGTCCAAATGAATTTAGTTGGAACATCATTCCAGAAGCTGCAATCCCAAAGTATAAGGAACTATCCATCATGAGATATATAACTGCTTAAATAGCTTTTGGATGAAAAATAAACAACAATTTTATACTCACTTGTAAGAGTATTTTACATATGAACATGTGTATGTCTTACAATGAAGAAAATGTGGGATGCCTAAGGACATGAAACAAGATAAACTTGTTTGCCTGTCCCTGGAATATAGGGCCAATGACCCCAGCAAGATCTAAATGTGCCTTTTTCTCAAGGGATCTTAACCACAAGAGTACCCATGATTATAATGACAGAACCCAAAGTTCACCAACATCATAGGGTGGGGGAGTGTTAAAAGTTTTTCTAGCACCAATTCAATTAAATATTGATTAAAAAACATGAATAGAAACGATTTAGTATGTTAACTATTAGGAACAGAAGAAGATTACAATAGTGTCAGTTTCTGAAAAAGTCACGGTCTAGTGAGTTGACATTTTTGTATGGTGAAAACTTCAATTATCAATATTGGCTTGACTAGATGAGATAATTCTTGAGTATCTACCCAAGTGCACATTTTCATAAAGAACAACTGACTCTGCTCTTTCATTAATTTGACTGTTGCTTGTCATCTGGTTGAAAGGTTTCTTTAAGTTTTGTTGTCCTTCATTGAAGCCTATCTATCCTGGCCAAAGGGCTACCACAAGCCCACAGGTTTCTTTTGTTCTCTCAGGACAGAATCAATTCCTCAGGTACATGGTTTGCAGAAGGACTGCAGGCTAGATTTTGTCTCCAGTTGACCCCTTGAGCTAGTTTTCTGTGCAGGGCACAATTTACAGACTCTATCCAGATTACCGGCCTCTGCATACACTGGCCTAGTGATAAAACCTAGATGCTTTCTTTGCTGACATTTACGGTGGTGACTGAACACTGACTTCTCCTGAATAAGACTCTCAGTATGTAATAATACATTCTACTTAATTGGCAAAGAAATAGAGGGTTGCAAATGATGTGTAATGTTTGTGAAACTAGAAGTAAGTATTATCTTTGCTCCACAAGGATTTGTTTATTTAAAATATTTTAAAACACATTTTCTAAAATTATATTCAGTACCTCTGAATGGAGTTTACCTTCTAAGAACTGTATACTCATGAGAAGAAGGAGGGCTTTAGGGCATAAGACATAGACACTAGTATATATTTCTGCCTGAGAGGCATCCTAATAATTTATGGTACTTTTTCATGTCCGGAGTTAGTAGTTACAACCTTTCAGATTTACATGCAATAAACTAACTCTTTTAAAAGGTTGCATACAGAAACATCACTGTAAGTTTGCAACAATTATTTAAATTATATCATCATTTATATCTTAAAAGTATGAGCATTGAGAGGAGCCCCTATTTTTACTTCATGCAAAAACAAAAGAAATGAACCATTTTTTTTTAAGGAACTATAATGATGCCAAATTATTTCTGATTAATAAAGAAAATGGTCTGGTACTTCAATGCCTGTGATTACATTACTGTACAATGGAGAAAAGTCACTAATGGGTAGTTCTGAGGTCAGGACTGAGACTGCAGCATTCAAATTTGTTTATTAATGAGCCCAGGACAGGGCTGTGCTTCTAGGATGTCAAGATTTTTAATAGATCAGAATTTGAAGTGCTGCTAATATCTTAAACAAGCAGATTATCTAAGAATATCATCCTAATGTATAGCCTTTGAAATAAGTTACTCTTCCAAATGCCATGGAGGGGGTAGAATTTAACCAGGGAAACTGCTGTTCTTGCATCAACGGCTGGAGAAACTGGGATATTCAAGATGCTGCAAAGAATTACTGCAAATATGCATGCACTTTTGGTCACTGCTTTTTGATGAAGAAAATATTGTGCATAATAACTCACGAATGTATTTAACATAAATTATATTTGCATGAATTATGTTTATTCATATGGTCAGACACATGATGGCTTGCTTGATAAATGGTTGATTAGTCTTATAATCAGCCCAAAAGGGACCCGCTTTGAAAAATTCTCTCTTGGGGGTGACTGACTTGCTAGATATTTTCCATTTGCCTTTAAAAAGTGAAATGTTGCCAGCTTTGGTCACCCAAGTCAGCTTATTCCGAGCTTCTCGCTTTCAATGTGGGCATTGCTTCCTCAGGATGGAATGCCTGGGGAAATGACAATCTCACCACAAACTGCAGAGTTTCACGGAGCATAATTAAGAGGTCAATGAAAGACCACTCCAAGAAAGGGGGCTATTTATAAACAGAAAACTTCTTCAAGGGGAGCTTAATTGTTTCTTTAGTAATAAGAGGAAAATGTGACACTTCTGATGAGGAAAAAGAATTACTGCAAATATCATTACTTTTATTCACTGTGTTTTGATGAAACTATGCATCCACCTAAGAGCACATGGCTTGCTCAGATTTGGAACAAGCCTTCAATTTTAAGAGGGAAGAAAAGTTGAAATATTTCCTTATTTTTAGGAAGTCTTATTTAGTGACACTGGCCTTATTTTTTCACATTGTTTCTTGTCTTAAATAATATTCCCAATTCTTCTCAGTGCTAACTCCTTCTCAGTTGTCACTTTTTCTGGGACACTTTCCTTGAATGACAGCCAGCCCCAAATCCCAGTCTGGTTATATCATCCTCTTATACTTTCCCATAACAACCTGTACTCTTCTATATTGTACACTTATTACAATGTATCATCATGGTCAGACTATTTGTCATTCCTCACATCCTCTTTTTGTGGCTCTCCATATTATAATCTCTTAGAGATCAGTCTAGTGGATTATTTCTTTTCCTGCAATGTTAAAAAGAATATTTGCCTCTTACTTGACATTCTGTGAACCAAAAGATGGACCACCTATCGAACAATTTACTTCTATTTCTTACCAACATACATACAACCCTTTATTTACCACACTTAATATTCGGGTATCTGTTTCAGGAAGGGAACTAGATCAGATAGTGAAAAAAAAAATACACATTTTTTAAACCCCAAATGATATAATCTTTTGTACTCTTAGGTAGGAGGTTCTGAGGTATAAAGCACCTCTGGTTTAGTTGAGTGTTCAATACTGGTCTGTTTCTGATATTATAATGAAGAGGATTTTGGGTTTCAAAACCCAAAACTAGAAAACTTAATATAGGCATTTAATGGTTAATTACATCATGGGAAGTTGATACAGTAAAGCCTGTAGCAAAAGTACATTATAATTAAGACAGGGAAATTAAAATAGCACAGGATTTTCACCTTTCTCTCGATTACCAGGCAGGAATGACCAATTAGGTCAGGTCTACATAACTAATTTTATGAATCATAAGGATGCCTTTTCCTTATTATACTGTCTCTTCATAAAATAAGTTCATTATGTTATAAATAAATGCACTTGCTCCTTGAAAAGATGAAAAAAAGTTTTAAAGTTCAAAGTAATAGACTTGAAATCATTTAGTTTTTAATAAAAGGTATATGGCTTTTTTAAACTGCTTAAAGAGAAAGAAAAAGTCAAAACCAAAACTTTTTCTTTCTCTTTAAGCAGTTTAAAATGTTGAGAATATATTTTTATCCAGTGAATGTAAAAATATGTACAAGTACATATATTGTATATTTAATATTACCTATAGGCATTTAAATACTAAGTAAAACCTCCAACAGGTCTCTGGAACTTTAGTAAGAATTGTGCCCAAATAGGAGGTTTCAATGATATGGCTTATTTCAGCATAAGCATATTCTCATGAGTATTGTCTTTGCTTAAATACCTACCACCTTTCAGAAACCTTCAATGAAAAACATTGAAGCAAGGTTTTGCTCCCCAATGCTTGTGTTTCAAATATCCCATTATTAGCATTGGCTGTTTTCTAGTTTTGCAAAGTTCTTTTAATTTAGCTCACTCACCTTATTTTATTTACATATAAGCTTTGTAGCAATGGAAGAACTTCAAAATGAGAAAACTCAGCACAGTCAGTATCATTTCCTAATAAAAAATACATCCATTTGCCATCCATTTTGCTAAGCTTGGCTGAAACAAAGCACTGATCAGGCAGCTGTGAAAAATATATAATACCATTAATTGTGATTGACAGTCTAATTAAGTTGGGGGTGGGGGTGAGCATGGCATGGCTAGCCCAATGCAGATGATTTGCCTAAACTGAACCTTCCATTAACCCCACAGAACACTCAAGAAATTTAATAGATGGACTCAGGTTTTATTTCTCTTAAAAGAATTTGCATTCTATGTATTTTATGTATCATATAGAAAAATTATGTAGAAATTTATTTAATATTATAATCAAACATTATTGGAGAATGCATACTAATATCTATGGTTAAAACAGGCCAGATTTTTATGCATGACAGTATAATACGTCATTATTTGTTTTTTGAAAACATGTATATGTATACCTTCAGTTTTGTGCAAGATATCTGTTTTTGAAAACAGGTCCTTATAACTTCAGCCAAATCAATGCTTAAAAAATAGGAATGGAAACTTTCTTAAGTATAAGCGGAGACCTTCCTAATAGTCAAATACTCTGCTAATCGATAAATAATAAAAAACTATTAACTTCTTCAATAATCAAGAAAATAAAAGTCAAAACAATGGTACAAAATCTTTTCTGTCATCTATTATATTAGGAAATATGGAAAATAAGACAATCTTCAGTGTTGACGAAGATGTGGGGAAATGAGCACAATCAAGCATGGCTGACTGTTCTGTAAACTGGTACCAACTTTCTGACTTGCAGTAAGTACAAAAAATGTGTTTATACTCTGACCCAGCAATTCTTTGATGAATTGAACCTAAAATAAGTGTAAGGACGTAAACCTATACTTTCTTTCTCACACATTGCATATGTAATATCTAAGTTTGAAGTTTTTTTCTGGGCTAACTTAAAACTGAGTGATGGAATAAGAGAATGCCTTTCTTTCTCCCTGTCCACATTTCTTACTTTTTCAAAATTGAAGTTTTGAAAAGATATATAAAAATTTCTTGAAAAAAAATGCTCAAAATCATTGAAACTAAAATTGCACTTTAAAATCCATATTTTTAAATGACTGGAAATAAACCCAAAGTAGAAGCTGTTCAACTCTATGAATCCTACTACTCAAAACTCTTAACCTCATGGAAAGTACTGATATCGAATCCAAGGATTTGGACAAAGATAGCTATTTATAGCCAAGTGAACAAGACTAAGGAAAATAAAAACAAAGAATAGCTCAGATGACTCTCAAGTGTTTTATCATTCAGTCCACAATGCTGAACTTGGTGCCTCAATTTGTTGCGATGAAAGATGAGAGCTAACACATCATTTGAAAAAACCACTTGATGTGAATGGACATTTAAAGAAATATCAAGCTGATGTCAAAAGATGCCAATTTTTAACATAATAGAATGCTGCATTACTTTCATCTTCTTAGATGTTACCTGTACTTTTAGTATTGGAATACCCATTGTTCTAAAACAATATATCCTTAAATGTAGAACCCTTAATAGTCCAAAGGGACAAGTTAAAAGTAGTTACAGATTATTTACCACTTCTCGGAAGTAAATCCAGAGAAGGAAGGCTAATCAAGAAGGAAGACAGTATTTACAGATTCAGATTAAAATAGATCAGTAAAGAAAATAGAACATGATAGTTTCAATAGAAATAGGCAGTGATGCTATCCCATGAGAGGAGAAGAGGGGAATATAAATTAAGAATAGCCATTTGTATCTGCTTAAAAAAAGGCTTCCTAAATAAAAGTCATTATGCTTGTGGGAACTCTTACTTCCTATGAAATGTATTTTATTTAAAATTAATGTAAGGGGTACTATAGATCACTCTAGTGACCTAAGCACATAGCTAAATGCGAATTTGAAATTATAAAGTAAAAATATAAGACTGATAACAGTGATACATTTGTAAATTATTTAAGAATTCCACAAATAAATGCAATATTTAAAAAAAAATTTTTACACCAAGAATGCCATATAAGTGGAAGTGCTATCTCAAGTCATTTTAAAATTGGAAAGTATTTTTAAATGCAGATAAATGTTTTATCATCTAGGTTATTATTTGATTCAAATCTCAGAGTAACTCTCTCTATGCTTACATCTGTATTAAAGAAGCACTATAATAGTGTCTCAGTTTTTTCCATCTTCTCACAGTACAGTCCAATATGGTAGCTATTAGCCATATGTGGCTATTTAAATTTAAATAAATTAAACTTAAGTAAAAATTTAGGTCGTCAGCCACACTAGCCACATTTCATGTCCTTTGTAGCTATTTATGTCTAGAGATCCCTTTATTGAACAGAACAGGTATAAAAAGTATCCATCATCACAGAACAATCTATAGACATTGCTACAAAGAATGCTTGAGAGGAAATCCATGGCCCCCAGGCACCTTATATGTTACGGAAGAAAAGCTTATATCAGAAACCAAGGTATATGCTAGGTGTAGTTTCTGCATTTGGTAAAGTGATTTAGATCAGAAATGCTTATCCCCATTTTATAGGTCCAGATACCTGTCCAGAGAGATAGAATGCCTTCCCTGAAGTCATATTCATGTACATGGCAGGCCCACTGGAAGAATCCTAGTCTAAGGCCTCACCTAGTCAGAGATCATGTTCTTTGGGAAAAAAATAGAAAGCCCTGATTAGCTTCCACTCACAATATAACTGAACATTATTCACTGCAAGGTAATTCAATACAATAATCACTACCATAATTTTTCTCAAACTTTCTGTGATTATAATACTAAAAACTACAGCACTGCTACTAACTTAATCTTATTTAAACTTGTCTTATTTTAGTCAAGTGTTTAAGGGCTAACTGGATTAATCAACACAGAAAAACAGTTATAATGTAGCAAGTTCAGTAAATCAACCATTTAAAAACCTACTTAACCAACTAGATAATTTTGGTGAAAATGCTATAGTTGTTAAGGTAATCAGAGTCCAACGCCTGGCCCAAATGCAGTGGACATTCACTTAGGGTTTAACATAATTTAACTTCTCTATTTCAGTTGGGGAATATTGTATCATAAATAGTATTTTTAGGATTTTAGCAGATCATTTTTAGATATGTGGAAAGGTGATTGCTATTTTAAAAGTGTGCTGAGAAAAGGCATTGGCTTAATAGTAAAACAATTCTGGAAGAACTAGAGTCCTGAATTAACTTTCAAGTTCCTTTTATCACTAAGATTTCTAGGTCTGTGACCTAGAAATAGTATATTTACATGATCCTTGTTTAAAAACAAAATAATTATTCTTTAATTAAAATAAATCGTCTGATTTTCCCCCTTTTCATCCAACTGAAAACATACTGCATGACCAAGAGAGCACATAGACTCTTCCCCTTAGATTCTATTCTTCACCCTCCTCTGCTGGTAAACATATCAGCCCTTACCATACTGGAACAGAGAACCAGCCCACACGTCTATTCTCAATGAATTTCAGAGCAATGAAGGATCTCAACTGTGATAAATGGTGTCTAATGTTTCTCTGCATATATCTGCATATAGGAAACATCACAGTAGGGTCTGTCTCAGTTACATCTACTTTCCCCTAGGAACATGATTGGGAAGCTAACGCGGGAATTCTTAGCAACCTGCAAACAGTGGGAGAAAGGCCTGTAACAGTATAACCCTGGGAACAGATTTCTCGTCCCTGATTCACAGTTTGGAGCATCAGGCTCAACAAACAGCAGGCTATATGGTTTACTGGAGTGCACATTAAAATGGCAAAGTTCTTCCCTCTAATGTTTGGCCAAGTTCATAGCTTAAATTTTCATGATTGTCTCACTTGTAGGCAGAATTTCTTTGGGCTATCTTCTTAATACTAAGGAAGGAAAAAAGCAACTCAAACTGTTTTGGATAGGAATCAAAACTAATTGAATTAAGTGAATTAAATGAATAACAGGGAAAACTTGTAGTCTAAAAAGGGTTTTTCAAATCCATAAGCTATAGCACACTCTATTCTTTAGGTAGGGGGAGGTGACATCAAAGCCCATTAGATGACATTTTGTAACATAGACATGTACATAGTAGGTGATCATGAATATTTATTGCCTACATGTATTATAATATTTTATTTAAAAAGAACTATAGACCTCTGGTTGAGCATAATTGAACAAGTACGCAAGCTCCCTCCTTTTTCTCCCTTTGTTTTAAAAATAATAAAATTTTTCCTGTGTCACAAAAAAGAGAGAAAAAGAGAAAGAAAAGAAAAGGAGTCAGCAGAGGACCGGAAAGTTTGAGGACCTGGCTAGACAGTGAGCAGATGAAAGGGCCTCGACAGACAAACAAGAAGTATGGAAAATTACAGTTTAAAATACATGTAGTAAGAGCTCTTTTCCCACAGAATACAAAGGGCAAGATGGACCATGGTAAAACCATCAGGGGAATCAATTAAAATATGCCACTTGAAACTGGCCGGCCTGTAAAACACCTACTCCACGCATACACTCTCCATGTAATAGAGTATGGCTTCTCGCAGAAATGGCTTTTGCCCCCGGGATAAAGTCTGAGAAGTACATTATTAATCTAAAAAAACAAACCATCTGTCTGGAGAAAATGCTCAGTATGAGTGTAGGAATGCGAAAGATAAGCAGAGCAGAGTTTAGAGTTAACTTCCAGCCTCAGTTATCAGCATATAAGTTAAATCCACCTTGCCAGAGTAACAAGGTCCTTCGTTTTGCAAACGTGGAGATGTGGTAGACTCAATCCTAACGTGAAGATCCTAAAGTGAAGCCTGGCAGTCAACACATGTTGTTTAAGAGAGAAAATTATTGTTGAAAAAAACGTACACAACCATGAAGAAAAATTCAACCCAGCTACTAATCCTATTAATCAGCCTAGTCCTTCATTCATATATTAAACCAACAAACACACACAAAAAACCTCACACGTTTGAAGAAAACATAAGAAAGAATGAAAAAGACTAACCAATGTGTGTAACAACTAGTAAGAGATGAAACACAAATAATTCAGGAAACAGAAGAGAGCTTTAGGAACATTCTAATTTGTATCCTTAAAGATTTTAGTGGCTCCATAAAATGAAAACATCCTGCTCCCTATTATTTTTCTAAAATTAGCTATTATTTATAGTAGAGAATCAACAGATATAAAGATCAGATATTTAAGTTTATCATTTGAATAATAAAGATTATTATGAGAAGAACTCAAAATAACAGCAAAACTAGCAAAAACTGGTGATGGTAAAAAAAAATACAAAATTCCTCATTTTTATAGCAGAGAGTCAACACATTCTATCTATAGTTGAAAAGTCAAAAAATAGAAGCAGTATATTACATTTCATGTAATTAAATGCCGTAGGAGTTCAGATGAAACAGCCAGTTATTTGGGGGTAGGGGAAATAACATTCCTTGAATTCAGTTTATTTTTGAAAGTTTGCGTGTGGAGACAGCCAAAATTCCCGTACTTAGGAAAAATATTCAGGCACATTAACTAATATATTCAATTTGCTTAGAAATGTTTCTAATAAAAAATTGAGTCAGTAATCAACCATTTCTTTATTGCTGCATGCCCCTGGAAAGGAATCACCTTCTGACCCAAAGAGCAATAGTCATGGAGAAAATATAAACTGCAACATTCTTGAGGGCATAGAATACTATTTTCCATTTTCAAGAGACCTAAAGACATAGACAGGTATTTTCTTCTGTGGCTGTGGGAGAAGAGCTACTTCTTAAAATTTGGGGCCACTTTACATATACATGTAAAACTATGTGCAGGCATTGTTTAATTCCTTTAAAATGGTTTAAAAATAATTAAGTTCAACTATGAGCCTGAGACTAGGAGGTTAATAACTCAATGAGAACTTAAAATAAACATTAAGGACACCTTAAAGTGAAGATGAGAATGTCAGCATGATCAATGAGGCACTAAGAAAGATGGATTTAAGTACTTCACATTCACCAAATTAGCAACTGATTTGAAATCTGAGAAATTATTGCATAAGTAGTGAGAAAAAAAGTCTCCTCTTCCTCTACAGTATTAGGAAATACTTCTGTATTTTACTCTTAGCTATGCCTTTCCTCGAGTTATTTTATTCAGACATTGATGAAAATATTGGAAAAAAGTATAATCCAAATGGAATTAATATAGCCATTTCCCAGTTTTAAGAATTGTCATGTTTTTATGTGCTTAAGGTAGGGTCATTCAAAGGGCTAAAACTGGAACTTAGCAAGAATAATGAAACATCTGACATTTTAAAGTGAATTAAATAATGAGTACCTACTCAACTCAGCACTTAAATACTAATGGTTAATTAGGTTTAGGTAATGTTAATACTAGTAGCACTTCCTTAGTAAACTTGCATCACCAACTACATCATATAGATGCACTGCAAAGGCAAGAAATTTCATGCTAGTCCAAAATAAATTGTTTACAGTAAGTACTATGCTGTTAGACATATATTTAAGCATTACATAGAAGTACAGGAATTACTGCTTTGGAATCTTGACATCCTGATATATTTGAAATGACTATTTGGGGGGAAAACTTCCTAAAAAAGTCTCAGTTAAGATGGAAATACACCCCATAAATACTGGTATATCACCATTTCAGAATTGAGAAATAAAAAAATTTAAATTAAGATAATACTTAGATGTACTTTATTATTTTAATATTCAATAAAATCAAAGAAATGGTTAACCAGTAACACTGTGACAAGTCATTATTATGTGTATTATAAGATGCAAATATTGTTCAAATATATGTGCATATTTAATGCATGAATTAAAGTCATCAAGCATTCCATAAAGTGTCATTTAATTTAACAAATGATAATAAGGTATTTATAAATGGAATCTTAATAGAAGAGTAAACATCACTAAAAATACTTCCAGCACTTCACACTGAAGTAAATCTCTTTATCCTCTCTATATCCCACAAATAATCTTTTACTCCTGAAATACTTACAGGACACATCAGAGACTAAGTGAAATAAAGCTCTTTTTTTATTTTACACTATAAATAGGCCCATTTAAGTTCAACTGCTGTGTTTTCCCAGGTAAAAAATTCAATCAAGCAATTTTGTTTTATTTTGCAGGCAAAATTCCAAAAATATTACATTACTGAAATTATCTTACTTTTAAACTGAATTCACTTAAAACAAGTGGTTTGTGCAAATACAGTTTTTGTCTTTCACACACACACATAAGCCAAATAAAGAATACATTAGAATTATGTTACATATAATCACAAATACGAAGTGGCATTTTCCTGACTCTTAATTATTACATAAACTTGGGTGCTTAACTATAGCAAACTATAAAGATCCTAAATATTTTTAAAATTATAAATGCATTTACACTTTGGGGGGGTGGCGGTACATGGTCCGGGAATCGAACCTGGGTCTCCCACATGAAAAACGAGCACTCTACCACTGAACCACCTGTGTGCGCCCCATTTGCACTTTTTTAGACAAAATACAAATTTGAAAATCACAGCATAGAAGGTTCATTTTTCAATAATTGTGCTTTAACAGGCTTCTCCAACTTTAAATTGTAAAGGTAAAATTTAGTTGATCATCAATTCAGTTTCCCCCCTAGAAAAAACAGGTGTAAGTGGGTTTGCTGCAAATTATATCAGGGATATTATACCTCAAAGGGTTGCATACAAAATACGTAAACACCCAACTTAAGTGCCTGGTACATACTAGTTTTTCAATAAATATTAATTCCATTCTCTTTTTTATTTCTACTACCCACATAGTAATGTTGATTAACTTTGGAAGTTTTCCAGATTTTTTTTTTATAGCATGGCACTGTGTGATGGCATACTTAAAGAGAAAATAAAATAAACAAACAAAGAACTTAGGGAAAAGAAGGCTACAAGTGGGCTTTTGCCAAGTGACCACATTGTGACTTTACCACATAAAATCTAATATCTTAAGCATATGGCAAAATACATGATATTTTCACCAAAAGTCCAGTAAAGGGCAAAGCAGAAAAACAATAGACTTCAATTTGTATAGCTACAACATAATTGCTTAGTATGTAACTGAAAACTACAAAAAGGACAAAGATTATGTTAAAATGAATTATTTTCAGTAAAAATGATGTAAAACCTATTTGCCAATGTCACAGAAATACTTGAAGAGAATTTACTTTTCAGCTGTTAACCACCAATTCTTAAAATTCTACTGGTTATGGTCCACTTTGAAAAGCAGAAATATTTTCTGCTGGGAATAGGCAACTGTTTTTCCCTGAAGAATAATTTGTTATTATCAGTTATTTCTTAGGATAAATACGTTTATCAAGCTATTCTCTGGGAAGAGGTGTTTAAGTACAAGTTTTTAGGGGAGAAGTTTGAGAGTAAGGCCCAGGGGTTACCTGGACACATCACAAAGAAAACTGGAATAAGGAGTTGTTAGATACATAGGCGTGGAGTTCAGGAGTTATAAATGTCCACTGAATTTAAAGTGATTAAGTTCCTCAACTGGGCACGGCAAGAACAAGATTCTTAACTTGTTTCTCGTTTTTGCTTTTGTTCCTTATACTTTGGTTCTGATTTTACGAACAAAAAATAAGAGGTGTTTTGTTTAAGGATATGTTTTTCTCTCATACCTTTGTATTCATTTTTAGTACTAACTGTAGATTTAAACAATTAAATATATGTCTAAGGGCAATTTCAGTGGTTGATTTATTGGATTGCTCTTAAAATTTAAAAGTGACAATACAGTAAAAAAGAGACTATCACAATATTTCTGCATGTATTTCATTCTTGGTACATATTCTGTTTTCACTAAAAGGTTTTCCTAGAAAGTGAAAACCTTTATGTTATTAATTACCAAAAATTAACCAAGTACCTGAAAAAGTTCAAAACGTTAATGTATCCAAGTGTTTCATAAAATAACTCATGTTCTTTAAATTTAGATTAAGCTCTCTTAAATTTCTGACAGGAAGGAAAGAACAATCACATTGTGGCTGTGTTATAAGATTCTCTCCTAATAAAATAGTTGCTAGTGTTAAGTCTAATAAGTATTACTCTTACAGCTAATAATAGCATAAAGTATAACAAATATGGTGAGAGTAAAGCTGACATATCTAGAAAATTTTAACAACCATAAATATAACCGTTCCTTCTTTCATATGATTTGTCCTAGAAGCAGGAACTCTAAAAGGTAATATGTAGTTCAGATTCAGATGCTGGGAACCTGGAGGAGAGGGACACATGATAGTCACAAGGCATAAACAGATCTCTTTTCAGTTTCTCTGTGCTGTTTTCCTCTTCACCAACTCCTTCAACATTGTGGGCACCAGCCTCCTGCATAGGCAAAAACGCATCATCTCCGATGCATTGCCAGCTGCCTGCTGAACAGGTCCACGTGGTTATCCCCCAGGCAAGGCAGATACTCTTCTCAAACCAGCTTCCTACTGCCCACCAGCAGACCCACTGTTCTTCACGGGTTCTAGATGTCACCAGGTCCACCACCAGCAACACACAAACACCCAGGCTCAAAATTCCAGGGACCTCTATTTCCGAAGCTTCTCCAATTGTCAACCTTATCTTCTGAAATTAAAGCTTTGTATTCATCCTTAAATCTTTCTTATTTCTTTTACCCTGTCCTTCCTCTAGTTAAGATTACCTTTTTTTTTATGATATTCTCTAAACTGGACACACAGACTCCAATGTTTTCCTCATTCCAATCACTTCTCTATATCGCTCCCAAGGACATCCTTAAATAGGATGGTTTGGTCATATTACATCTACTCCCTTGCTCAAAATCTTTCAGAATATTTAAGTTCCTTAAACAAGATATTCAAAGATTCCAAAATGTGGCCCTGATGCATACCATTAAAGACTACATATGCCAACCTTTCCCCATAATTCTCACCATTTCTCTAGATACATTGAGCTGTGATAGAATGAATTCCTTATCCTTTTCTTTTCTCACTTCTGTAACTTCCAATGTATGGAATGCTCTCTACAATTCTGGTCTGATGAACTTCCGTTTCTTTGTTAATTTTCACCCCAAACACCTCTTCCATTAGCCATCTCTAATCCTGCAGGACAACGATTAATTCTCCCTTGACTGATTGCTTTGACTTTGAATCCTAACTTAGAAATTTCTCTTCTCTACACTTTAAATTTCTCAAATGTAAATGATTACATATTGCTTTATTAAAAAATTTGCTAAGTTTTCTGAGTTAGGCCTAGTTTATGCTCAATGAGTATCTGCTGAAAGGAAATGAGTATCAGGGGGTTGTATAAATTTAATTCCAGTGTGGATTAGACAGGTATAGACATACAAGATCAGAGCACAGAGTGGATCAATATGGGCTAAGTTGGTAAAAAGCATTTATGGGGAATAGCAATTGAGCTGGGCCTTTAGGAGCTGATAACAGAAAAGAGAAGAGGCTTCAGAGGGATAACACAAGAAAATGAATAGAAAAAAGAATGGAACATGGCATGTTTAGAATCAAAGTAACTGCATCATCAGGACCCAAGGTTTTTGCATGTGAAATAGTAAGTGAAATAGTAAGGTCAAGTTACATCTACTCCCTTGCTCAAAATCTTTCAGAATATTTAAGATCCTTGAACAAGATATTTAAAGTGTGTGAATAAGAAATGGCCCAGGTTGTTTGGGGTGGTGGTGGTGGAGCAGTGTGTGGGGGACACATGACAGCAAGTCTTAGGCTGTTAGTACTTTATCAAACAGACACGGGTCATGCATTAAAGACTGTGTATAAGCTATGGCAGAGAAATAAAGGAGCAATTATTTATCCTAGGACAGTATCAATTACAAGATATTATGGATTATTAACAATGGTAGAATTGATTGCTCCAAATACTTCAAATGACTTTTCTAGAACCACAATTTCTCAACAGAATTCTTAATCCCTATTCATTACTATATATTTAAGTGGTCAATTTATAGCAAGTGCTATGAATGCCTTTTATAAGATAGAAGTTGTATGCCATGGACTTACTGTTTTCATTTGGTCAATTCAAGCACCATTTCTGTGCTTTACATATTTAAATGTCTAATATTTCAATATCAAACAAGGAAGTATCTCACTGCCTTTTCTTTGTAGCTTAAGGTTAGGATGACATAGACCCACAAACCACTTATTTTCAATTAAGACAGAATATTTATCTGATGGAAAGTGAACAGACATCCTGAAAAGCCAGGGAAACCCTGGCTTTGGTCCTCCTGATAGAGCAACTGATCTTGTTTGGATGTGTAGTCTAAATAAAGGAAAATTGATTGTAAAGGATTAAAACTTGGAAAACTTTAAGCTTATTCCTTTAAACTTTAGGAAATAAATTTGGAATTCCCTATATACTTTTTAAAAATAATCTGTTTCTAGCTGAAGACCTTACAAAAGAATGTAAGCAATAAATCAACAATTTGGGATTGCACAGTTCATTTTTAAACTTTTCTGTGGCTAGCCCTGGAATTTTTATTCTCTAAAACCTCAACTTATAAATAAAACCATCTCATAGATTTGATTGTGATCAAGTAATATGATGGCGATTTCAAAGTGACCATGAAATCTATCTGGTTTTTAAAACCTTTTCACAGGTAAATTGATTAGCAACATTTTGAAAAACTTAGTGATATCCTTATGTGACATATATATGAAATTAAAATACAGATTCTGTCAAAATTAATACATAACAGCCATGGTTTAAAACTAAATAACTATCAGATAATCAATAGTGTACCTTCGAATTCAATGAATAACAGAAAAAATATTAGAGAAGTCATTTAGATTATTTATCATTGTTTATCATTGTCAATTGTAAAATACAGGAGCTGAATAGATTAGCCATAAGACCCCTTTTAGCCTACATAGGATGGGAATGTAGATAGGGTAAATATCTCCTCCTCTTTTTTCTGGCAATGTAGAAACAGGGTACAATCCTTCCTAATACAGTAAAATAACCACTCAGTAAAGTTATAAATAGAGAAGAATAGACAGGCAAAACAAGAATAAGTTCTAGTCTCAATCTATGAAAGTATAAGCAAGAAGTAATATACAGATAAGAGGGATTTAGTGAGAAATAGGGATAAAATAGCAGTACACTCACTATTCATATAGTTTTATTTTTAATTTCCTATTAATTAACTATGTATCAGAAAAATATTCCTTACATATGTATATGACACTCTAGAAATGCAAAATTCCTAAACTTTTGGGTGTGTTCATTAGATTTGGATGGCATTAATTTGGCAACATTCTCTTCCTCTAAAATTATAGAACCACATTTGACTTACAAATTATGCTTAATTTAGTAAGATAATTTATCTCTGAGATGACTGTGTGATGCTCTTCCTTCATGGTAATTTCTCACAATGCCCTTTTATTTTCATTCTATATTGTCTCTTTTTAAGCCAGACTAAATACTCCATATTTAAAATTCTCAATCAAAATTAAGATACTATACAGTTGTCATCAAAATATTAAATATGCAACCTATGCTGTCTGGAGTGTGAAGTTACAACTAGTACACTGGATATCATCAAAACATCTAAGAAAGAAAAGGACTGAGGAACACGGTTGCAAGATTCTGAGTATCAGGATGCTCCTGAATGTTGAATACGGCAAAAGCTCCATCTTGAATCTTTTAACTTGGGATAAGACTCTATTAGTTTGTCTTAACAGTAGTGTGACTCTATTTGCACCAAATATATTATTAGTATGATGAGAAGTATGTTAATTGGTAGTAGACAGGTAGAATTTCCTCTAAGTTGAATGATGCATTTCAGGATTACAGCATAACAGAATTGTGATAGGGATAAACTTTCTGAAATCTATTGGACAGAGATTTAAATACTGAATGCAGTTTCCATTGTAATGTCAATGGGAGTCATGTGCTTCTTAATGTAATAGTCTATGTACTGAAATTACATGAAAAATGTAGTTAGAAACATTTTTGAAGAAAAATTCAGGAATTGTAATAAAAATTCGATTGTGTTAATCCTGTACATAAACAAACAATTCGTTTAGCTAATGCAAATAACAATTGTAAAAAACTAATTTCAAAGAGAAGAGGAAGAAAAGTGAGTTGCAGATGCATTTCAGTAAAAGTGCACACATGTTCCCTTACATAATTGATCGTTTAGCTATGTATGTGTATGCTTGTGTGGGTATATGCTTGCCCATGAAGATTTATACAATGGCTTGATTTATTTTCTGTCTTTCACTTATTATTATGCTGAAATTAGATGATCTAGGAGATATACAAGGGAACTAAGCACATATAATAAAAATGCAATACACATTTTCTTAAGTGATGTTTAGAAATATGCAAGAACTATAGAGAGAATTGTTAGAAGTTCAAGCAAGATATCTAATAGCTTATTACAAATAACTTTAAAATGTGAAAGGAAAAATATAGTCTGTCCTAATGGACACCATAAATTCACTTTATTGCCACATACATAGTCTCAATTTATTTGATGAAAAATATATTAACAACAACAAAACCAGATAACTAAATAAATAAACGTTTCATCTGTCCCTGATTTCTTCCATATTAATGCTTTGGTGAATCATCAAGGGGAGTAAATTATTCATTAAAATTTCAAAGCAGATTCTCCATAGAAAATGCTGTACTACTGGTCCTTCCTGGAATCAACATCAAGAGAATTCATGGCAATCTCAAATAGTGTGATAAAATCGGAGGTGAGAGGCAATCACTCAGGAGAGGTCATGAATGAACTGAGCCAGGGAGCTACATCCCAGCTGAGAGGTGCAAAGATAATTATTAATATCTTGAATCACACTAGTAAAGAAACAAGATTAATCAAGAGGTTGCAAACGAATGTCAGCCAAGGCCTTAAAAACAAAAATCTTCATTTTATTTCAGATGAAGCATCTGGAAGGCTTTAAATAAGAACCCTAGACACGGCCATTACATTATATCTGTACAGCATTAACAAAATCAGGTGTAAGATAAATGTTTTAAATATTTGGTTATTTAAGGTTTATTTCCTACTAAAGGATGTAGTATAAAAGCAAGACTATGATGAGCAACAGCAACTAAACATATTCAAAACAACCACGGTAAACTAACAAATCTAATTTATACTGCCTCTAAATAAATTCAAGTTTATACTAATACAACTTCACAACTAAATAGCAATGAGTTAAATCTTACAATATTTTATAAGATTTTGAAGAAAAACTCTCCACAAAATTGCCAGAAATTATCCTGATATTCTCTAGCACGTTAATTAAAACTCTCAATAATATTAATAAATAGTAATTTTTTAAAACTTCTGATTAGTTTCTGCTAATACATTTACAATAACTGAAGGAATAAAATCTTGGAGGTATACTGGCATTGCCACGTGTATTTCCTGAATTTGCATCTTCATTGCTCTAGACCATTGAGGGGCATCCAGTTTTCCTACCATTCTTTAGCCACGATTCTCCTTGGTTGCAGGTAGGACAGAATTGTTGGTTGAAGCAGGGTCTGTCTTGTCCACCTAGCTGTATTTCACTTAAAAATCAGAAAACATTTGTGTAACACTGATTTTTGTGAGTGAATAAGTCAGTGTTCAACTTAGACTAGTGAATATAAAGATACTTCTTAGTCAGGAACATCTCCTTCTGTCTTAGCCATGACCTAAGGTACATCGCCAATGCCTCTTTTAGTGTAAATACAAATAGACATCTAAATTTGCTTTGAAAAAAAAGGAAAGTGATCTCCTCTTTAGTCCATGCAAGAATATACTGATGCTGCTATGGATACTGACTCCAATATTTATTGGACACTTACTATGCCACAATCATCATGCTAAATATTTCAGGGTTTATTGAATTTAATCCCCATTTCCACCCTGCTGGGTAGGCAATATTACCATACCAAATAAACAGATTGTTAACTTGAGGCTAAGAAAGGTCAAGTAACTTGTCCAATATTCAATCCCAGACAGCTGATTCCAGAGCCCATGGAATGGATCAATTGGTGCTAGGTTGAGTTTATGTAAAGTTTAAAGAGAGATATGGACTGGGTACAGAGAAAAAAAATTAAATCATCACTATCCACTTTTCTTTTTATTGCCAAATGAACAGTCCCTATCAAAATGAAACTAACGACGTAATCTCAATAAACACCTGTAGGGAGGAAAATCAAGTATGGATAATGTAATTTAATCTGAATAAGATATACATCAGTTGTATCAAAGCCAGCCAAATCTCATTTTTAGATTATAGGTCCAACATATTTCATTCAACAAAAAGACCTCTTTGACCAGAGGAACGAGGCTATGAAACTAGGACACAGGAGACAAAGACCCTAGACAGTCAACATAATTGCCTTAGCAGTAAGAGCTGGCAGAGTTCTATGTAAAGCCTATTTAGGTATAAAAATCTGTAGGCCAGACTACAATTGTCTGCAGGCAGGTGTTAATGAAGCCATTCAGGCAGATGAGGTGAGAATAGGACTTGAGTTACTGAGGAGACAACCTAGGTCACTAATGTGTGATAAGGATGCCAAAGATTGGGAATTAGCCTCTTGTAATGCTGTTTGATATATCAGCAAAATAAAGGTTCCACATAGTACTCAAGTTAGAAAGAAAGGTATAAAAGTGAAGATTTTCCCAGATACATACAATTTGAAAAAAATGAGCATGAAAAGCAAGTATTGAAAAGTAATCTTTCACACTAAGGCTCTTACTCTCATTTGCTTAATATCTGCTAGAACCAGAATTCAATTATTTTTTCCTATAAAATTCAAAGTTATAATTACGATATTATATTGTTATTCTTAGAATATTGAATATACAAATTAGATGGGCTGAACATTTTGTTTAAATAGAAGAGGTAGACAGAATTCAAATATTATAATTGTCAGGTACAGACAATGATAACAGTAGGTAAAATTACTGTTCAACATTGCAATGAGTTGGTAGAGGCACAATAAATATAATTTATTAGCAGGTATGCAAAATCATCACTTGTGTTTAACAATGTGATAATAAAGAAGTACTAGATTCAAGGGATAGCTAATATCTGATGGTTAGCTATAGCTGAAACACAAGAAAATATACCTCTGAAATATATTTTCATTTCATCTTTTGTTAGTAACTAGATTTAAAAAATAACTGAAGGAGAATGGTATGATAGAGAGCTTTTGACATCTATTTTATACCAATATTTAAACTTTCATTTCTTTAGCATAATTTGGGATATTAAACTACATTTGATCATTGTAAGTGACTTTTATTGTGCCAGCAATTTTGGCACATTATTTCAGGCATCTTCTCAAATTTTAAGGGTTTTTATTTAAGTGAAGTAGGTGGGGAGGGCAAATTAATTTAATCTGCTAATTTGGAACATACACCTGAAATTTTTTACTTATTTTTGTGAAGGTTGACCAGCCATGAAAATAATAGGTATGATATAAAAATAATCCATTGGTATGTCATTATGTAAGATAGATCTCTTAAAGAATTAATTGACAACTATTATAATGATCACAATTTTTATAAATGATAAAGGAATATGGCTACTTTAAGTATTCATATCTATCCTTTCTATTCCTTAATTCCTATTAGCCCATCAGTAATCCATGGTTCTCCAGATTCACTATAGTACCACACACTATAGTACCAATTATATTGGAACTTTTAAAATTTAACGAAGCTTCTGGTCAACTAAGACGGCAGTGTAAGAAGCTCCAGAGTGCTGTTCCCCCACAGATTCTTTGAACAATTAGCAAAAACAGGCCAAGCCATCTTTCTCAAAACTCCAGAAAAGAGTTAAAGAGTTGCAGGAACTGGGTGAGTTTTGAATCAAGAAAATGCAGCTTTACGAACAATATAAGAAGCTCCTGGCACACTTGCTGTCCCTCTTCTACCCACTCCTAGCATTGTGTGAAGCCATCCTGTGCTAGCATTGTGGGTTCCTGGTTCCTGTTACTGAAGGAGGAGAGTAACCCCTTTACATATTCTGGGGTGCCTGTATGTTGGCAAAAATCTATTGGGTGGCAGCCTGAAAGACTGAACCAGAAACACAGCTCTGGCTCACCCTCCCAGAACCTGCCCTGCAGACAAAGCAGCATGTAGACAGAAAAGGTAGTTTAGGAAACAATTAACTCAAGGTAGCCTGAGGCAAAGGATTGTCTACTTTAAGCCACATGACAGAGCATTCAGGTGGGGGAGAAAGTCTATTTCATAGGTAGTAGAGGTAACATTTGAATTCCTTTAAATCCCAAGTTCCTAAGGCCATGAGCTAGCACCAGCCCTAGACAAGACATAGACTCAAAAATGATGGAGAAGATCCTCTACTTCACATTCACTTCAAGCTGATCTTCTTGATTTAAGAGGGATAAAACTCCGCAGGAGCGTACCAGCCAATGCAGTGCCAGTTTGTGAATACTATGAAGGGTGAGTTGTGCTTTTTCCTTTTTTTTTTTTTGTCATTGGTTTGGTATTTGTGTTAGATCCTGAAACTCAAGAAAATCTTTGTCAAATCACATGCTCGATATAAGTTTAAGTATTAAGTCCTAGAATTAACACTTTAAAATAATCAAATATGCAATGTGTGACCAAAAAAATTACAAGAAAAAGAAACAGGACATGATGACACATCCAGAGTAACAAGATAAAAATCCAGAATTCATCAATGAAGAACCAGACTTTGGATATGTTGGCTAAAGATATTTTTTAAATGATTCTCAGTATACTCAGAGGGATAAAGGAAAACATGGAGAAAGAATTAAGATTATCAGGAAAACAATAAATGAACAATATGAAAATCTAAATAAAGAGACAAATTTAGAAAAAAACAAACATAAATACTGGAGTTGGAAACCACAGTAACTGATCCAAAAAATTCCTATAGGATTTCAATAAAAGATTGGAACTGGCAGAAAAAAGAATAACTGAGCTCAAAGATAAAACAAGTAAAATGATTTAGGCTGAGGAAGAAAATGAAAAAAGAAAGAAAAACAAGAACAAAACCTAAGAGACCTGTGGAATTCCATTAAGTGTACCAGGTTATGCATTATTGGAGTTCCAGAAGAAGAAAGAGAGAAAGGGTCAGAAGGAATATTCGAAGAAATTATGGCAGAAAGCTTCCCAAATGTAATGCAAGACATGAATATGCACATTCAAAAAAGAGCCTCAGATAAGATAAATTTGAGGAGAACCACTCCCAGACACACAGTAGTCAAACTGTCAAATATCAAGTACAAGGAGAAAGTTCTGAAAGTGGCAAGTGAAGAGCAATGCATTATGTACAAAGGAGTGCCAATAAAATTAAGCGACAATTTCTTATCAGAAACCACGGAGGCAAGATGGCAGTGGGAAGAAATATTTAAAGAGCTACAAGGAAACAATTGCTAGCCAAAATTTTTATATTTGGCATGACTCTCTTTTAAAAGTGAGGGAGAGATTAAGATATTTAAAGAAAAGTTGATAAGGTTTGTCACCCGTAGACATGCCCTACAAGTAGAGCTAAAGGGAATTCTTCTGATTGAAAGACAAGGACACTAAACAGTGGGTCAAGGGGCATAAATAAAGACCTCTGGTAAAGATAATGATACAGGTAATTACAAAGGTCCCTGTTATTGTATTTTTGGTATATAATTCCCCTTTTTACCTTTTATAGGTTCTAAAATACAAATGCATAAAAATAATGAGAAATATATGATTTTGGACATAAGATGTGTAAGATGTAACTTTGTAAGAATTACAACAGAAAGGTTGGGAGATGGAGGGCTATAGGAACAGTGTATATGTTATGCTATTGCATTTAAGTTGGTATCAAATCTAACATAATTATTATAGTTATAGATTTCAGATATTAAATTAATCCCCACAGTACACAAATAATATATATGAAAAATATATACAGAAAGAAATAAGAAAGGACTCAAATGATACAATGCAAAAATTCATATAAATATGAAATAGTAATTAATGGAAGAACTGAAGCATATAAAAGGTATAAGATTTAAGAGACAAATAGCTTAATAGTAGAAGAAAGTCCTGCATTATCAGTAGTTACTTTAAATATAAATGAATTAAACTCTCCAGTCAAAAAGTAGAATTGTTAGAATGGATTTTAAAAGTGTGGCATAATTATATACTGTTTACAAGAGACTATCATTACATTCAAAGACACATGTAGGTTAAAAGTGAAAGGATAGAAAAAATATATACCTTAAAAAGAGTAACCAAAAAAGAGCTGGAGTAGCTATCCTAAATATCAGATAGAATGGACTTCAAGTCAAAAAATGGTATGAAGGACAAAGACAGTCACTATATACTGATAAAGAGGTCAATTCAAGAATAGCATATAACAATTATAAATATATATTCACTTAATGGCAGGGCCCAAAAATATATGCAGTAAATATTGGCAAATTTGAAGAAAGAAATGAATTGTTTTGTATTAATATTAGGAGAGGTCAATACACCACTTTCAATGGCAATTAGGACATCTAGGAAGAAGACAATAAAGAAATAGAATACTTAACAACACTATAGACAAACTAAACCTAACAAATACATATGGAACTCTTCACCAAACAGTCACTGAATACACATTCTTCTCTAGCGCACATGAATCATTCTCCAGGATAGACCACATGCTAGCTTGCTGTGCCAGTTTGAATTGTGGTGGACCCCAGAAAAGCCATAGCCTTTAATTCTCATTCAATATTGCTGGGTGGGAACATTTCGATTGTTTTCATGGAGATGTGACCCACCCAAGAGTGGGTGGTAACTTTTGATTAGATGATTTCCATGGAGGTGTGTCTCCACCCATTGAAGATGGAGTTGCTTACTGGAATCCTTTAAAAGAGGAAACATTTTGGAGAGAGTTCCTTTTGTAGAGCCATGAGAAAGCCAGCAGATGCCTCCATGTTTGCCATGTGCTCTTCCAGATGAGAGAGAAACATTGAACTTCATTGGCCTTCTTGAACCAAGGTATCCTTCCCTGGATGCCTTAGATTGGACATTTCTATAGACTTGTTTTAATCAGGACATTTTCTCAGCCTCAGAACTGTAAACTCGTAACTTATTAAATTCCCCCTTTTAAAAGTCATTCCATTTCTGGTATATTGCATTCTGGCAGTGAGCAAACTGGAACACTTGCAAAGCAAGTTTCAATAAATTAAAAAAATATATATTGAAATCAGAAATGTGTCTTCTCTGACCACAATGGAATGAAGCTAGAAATCAATAACAGAGAGAAAACTGAATAATTCACAAAGTGTGGGAATTAAACAACACATTTAAACAATCAATGGGTCAGAGAAGAAAAACAAGGGAAATTAGGAAACACCCTGAGGCAAATGAAAAGGAAAAATACAATGTAGCAAAGCTTATGGGTGCAGCAAAAGCTGTGATGAAAGGCGAATTTATAGCTCTGAATGCTTACATTAAAAAAGAAGAAAGATCTCAAACTAGAGACCTAACCTCACAACTGTAGGATATAAAAAAGAAGACCAAACTAAACCCAAAGTAAGCAGAAGGAAGGAAATAAAAAGAAAACAAATTAGAGTTAGATTAAGTAGAGAATTTTTTAAAAGACAACAGAGAGTATCAACAAAAGCAAAAAAATGGTTTTTTGAAAGGATCAATAAAATCAAGAAACCTTTGGCTAATCTGACAAAGAAAAAATGTTAGAGGACAGAAATAACACAAATCAGAAATGAAGGGGAACATAAAAATGATTATAATAAGATATTATATGAACACCTGTACAACAACTAACTAGATAACCTAAGTGAAATGAACAAATTCCTAGAAGCACACAAACTACCTACACTGCCTCAAGAAGAAATAAAAGATCTCAGCAGACCAGTAACTAGTATTAAGACTGAATCAGTCATCAAAAACCTCCCAATAGAGAAAAGCCCAGGACTCGATAGCTTCCTAAACACTACAAGAATTAAAACTGATTCTGATCAAACTCTTCCAAAAAATTGAAGAGGAGGGAATACTTCCTAACTGATTCTATGAGGCCAGCATCACCCTCATTCCAAAGCCAGATAAAGATACAATAAGAAAATAAAGTTATAGACCAATATCTCTTATGAATATGGATACAAAACTCCTCAACAAAATACCAGCAACCTAATGTAACAGCACATTAAAAGAAGTATACAGCCGATCAAGTGGGATTTATACCAACTATGCAAAGGTGGTTCAATATAAAAAATCAAATAGTGCAATTAATTGAATAAAAGCAATTAACAGAATAAAGGCAAGAAAACATATGATCATCACCATAGACTCAGAAGAGCATTTCAAAAATCCAGTACATAGCGCTTAGAAAAACTGGATATTCAATTGCAAAAGAACGAAGGTGTACCCCTAACTTACACTGTACATAAAAATTAAATAAAATTGGATGAACTGCCTAAACATAAGAACCCAAACTATAAAACTCCAGAAGAAAAGATAAGGAAGCATCTTCAGGACCTTGTGTTAGGCAATGTTTTTTTTTTAGATTTTACACCAAAATCACGAACAACATAAGATAAAAATATAGAAGTATGATTTCATTGAAATTACAAACATTTGTCCATCAAAGAATTTCATCATAAAAGTAAAAAGATAACATATAGAATCAAGAAAACATTAGGAAACTACATATCCAATAGGGGTTTAATATCCAGAATATGAAATGAAATTGTACAGCTCAACAACCAAAAGTCAAACAACGTAGTTAAAAAATGGTCAAAAGCTCTGAATAGATATCTCTCCAAAGAAGATATACAAATGGCAAAAAAAGCACATGAAAAGATGCTCAACATAATTAGCCACTAAGGAAATTCAAATAAAAAATGATGCTTTTTTTATCATTTCATACCCACTAAATAACAACAATTAAAAAAAAGTAGAAATTAACAAATGTTGGAATGGACATGGGGAAATAGGAGCACTTGTGCACTGTTGGTGGGAATGTAAAATGGTGCAGCAGCCGTGGAAAACACTTTGGTGGTTCATCAGAGAATTAAGTGTATTACCATATGATCTGGCAATCCAACTTCTATGTAGATGCCCAAAAGAATTGAAAGCAGGGACCTGAACATCTATTTGCACACCAATGTTCACAATAGCATTATTCACAACTGCTGACAGATGAAAGCAACCCAAGTGTCCATGAACAGAAATGGATAAGAAATGGATAAACTCCAAGAGATAGCTATATACAATGGAATATTATTCAGCCATATAAAGGAGAAGCTCTGATACATGCTAGAACACGGATGAACCTTGAAGACATTATACTGAGTGAAATGAACCAGGCACGAAAGGACAAATATTGTATGATGTCACTGATAGGAAATAACTAGATTAACAAATTCAGAATCAGAAACTAGAATACAGGTTACCACAGGCTGGAGTAGGGGTAGACAATGGTGAATTAATACTTGGTACAGAGTTTGTTAGGGGTGATAGAAAAGTTTAGGTGACGATGCTAGCACAACATTGTGAATGCAATTAACACCAGTGAATGTCGTTAACGGAAAATGTTAGGTCATATGTATGCTACTAGAATAAAAATTAAAGAAAAAAAAATGGGACTCAGCCATGCCAGAGACCCAGGTTTGATTTCCGGTCCCTGCCCATGCAAAAAAAAAAAAAAAGGACTGCACACAGAGAACCTAATGTAAACTATGGATAATTAATAGTATAATTGCAATAATATTGTTTCATCGATTGTAACAAAGCTACCAGTCTAACAGGGGAGTAAACCTTCCTGGAAACATGGAACAGAAATCCTAGAATGAGCTGTGACTCAGCATCAAGAGATTGAGAAAACCTTCTCGATCAAAAGGGAGAAGAGAGAAATGAGACAAAATTAAGTATCAATGGTGGAGAGATTTCAAACAGAGTCAAGAGGTTATCCTGGAGGTTATTCTTATGCATTATATAGATATCACCTTTTTAGTTAAGGTATATTGAAAAGGCTGAAGGGAAGTGTCTGAAACTGTAAAGCTGTGTTCCAGTAGCCATGTTTCTTGAAGATGACTGTATGATGATATAACTTTCGCAATGTGATGGTGTGCTTGTGAAAACCTTGTGTCTGATGCTTCTTTTATCTATGGTATTGGAGAGATGAGTAAAACATATGAATTAAAAATAAATAAATAATAGAGGGAACAAATGTTAAAATAAATTTAGTAGATTGAAATGCTAGTGATCAATGAAAGGGAGTGGTAAGGAATATAGGAAAAAAATAGGGGAAACAAAGGCTAAAATATACTAGGTAGATGGAAATACTAGCAATCAATGAGAGGGAGGTGTAAGGGGTATGGTATATCGAGCTTTTTCTTTTTTCTTTTTATTTCTTTTTCTGAATTGATGCAGATGTTCTAAGTGATCATGGTGATGAACATACAACTATGCGATGATACTGTATGTTATTGATTATCTACCAAGAACGGAATGATCATATCGTAAGGATGTTCATGCTTGTATGTTGTTAGGTTTAAAAAAATTTTAAAAAAATAGAGAAAATGGTGTCTGTGGAGGGAGGATATATGGGAACTCTATTTTCTGCATGATTTTTCTTTAAATCTACAAGTTCTCTAATAAAAATATATTAAAGAATAAAGACTATCACATAAAATTTAATGAATAATAAGAGAGTACTATGGCCATCCCATAGAAATTGTCAGCTATGATAATAGATAGCATTATTTTTAGTTAGTTTTCCTCTTTATTTTAAATCGTATTATCTAGCTACTTTAGCTTGAGTAAAGTTAGTATCTAATGCAATCAATAAAATAAAATAAGCAGCTGCTTAATACTGTTTAAATAATATCTCCTGTGTTGTGAAGCCAAGAAATATCATTTACAAAATCATTCCATGACTGTTTTAACTACAAAGGTTGGGATGGAAAATATCTGGTACAAAAAGCACTGCCATGCTACCTCTGCTCTCCACGCTCGCCACCCCCTCTCAAGGCAGACCTCATTCACTGATCCTGGTACTCGACCCCTGTCTGAAAGACTAGATGCAGCTCCAGAGACATGAAACAACCTCACACAGCTACTGAACACAGCACTCAAGGCAGACATGAAAAATTTGACATTCCTTTGGTAAAACAATATATTGGTGATCACAAACTTGATCTATACAGTAAACTTGACCATTGAGGAATTATATGGCTTCTGGTGAGTCACCTAATTTCTTTGTGTGTCATTCTCTGAAAACAAATCAGTGACAATATAAAGAACTAATGCTATAGGTTTCTTTTTCACATCACTAGTATAAAGTATGATTTTTTTTAAATGGTAGAAGCAGTTTTAGATAAACATCAAACACTAATAGTAGATAAGCAACTCACTCTTCAGTCTAATGAAAACAAGTTTTCTATTGTGATTCTTTTAGAAAAAATCAGTACCAATTAGGAACATGGTCCCATTTAGGATGCACTATTATTATTATTATTATTATTATTATTATTATTATTATTATTATTATTATTTTGCATGGGCAGGCACTGAGAATCGAACCTGGGCCTCTGGCATGGCAGGTGAGAACTCTGCCTGCTGAGCCACCATAGCCTGCCCCACACTATTTTTTTAAAGTATATTTTCGGATGTTTCTTCTTTATTATGTTAAAGTGTAAAATTGCTTTTGAAATGTAACTTAAATGTATCTTCCTTTAAAATATGCAGAGAACAGTCAGAAATTAAGATTATTTTAGTCTTTCACATAAATATAATTAATATTAATTCAGAAAAAACTATCACCCCAGTTTTAAAACAAAACCCCCTCCACTCTATTTTTAATTTTTGCTATTTTTTTTTAAATGTTGTCATTAGAAGGAAAGTTCAGGAGGGCCCAACACCTTAGGATTAAAATGACTGAAACTCCAAACCAGATAATTTGAGATCATCATGAAATCTGATATTACATACATAATTACCAATACTGTGCATTAATTATTTCCATAAAACAACACATAGTATTGCTTTCTTCCAGTTCTGAGTTTATTTACGGTTTGTAACTAACATTTTTAAACATTTCATATCTGCCACAAAGACTAGCATTCTATATTAATTTGACATCATTTTTATTGAAAGAGCTATTTTTTGTATTTTTACCAAGCCTTGGAATTAGATGAGTCTTCATTCAGGAAGATGCTGATTATTTGTTTTTAAGAGTCTTAAAAGTATCATAAAATTATTATTATTATTTTTTTTGAGTAAGTCAATTTAAGGATACTGTATCCCATGGAGTCTAAGTACATCAATTATTTAAGGAAACAATCAAAATTAGTCTGCATATGAAATTACATGATTTTTCATAATCTACAGATAGAATCCATGCTAAAAAGATACACAAAATTACTCTTCTTGAATGGCCACTGCAGGAATACTATTCATTTCCAAGGCTAACTGGTGTGTGAGTTGGGGCAGGAAAGCAATTTTCATTGCATATTATAATCTCTAAGGAGACACATTACACTTTAGTGACAGAATATGTTTAAAAGGCCATGGCGCATTTACATGGCAACTTGCAGAACATGGAATGGCAACTTTTCCCTAAAATACTGCATTGAATCAATCCGTAGCCTCCATTTATCTTCTTCATATTTTCAATATCTCATCAAGTGATACTTTAAAAAGTTCAAGAAAAATGTAATGATCGAACAGCCATATGCCTTTATATATTTACAGTAAACTTAAAAGCCTTCAGCTCACGGAAACACTGAACTATCTACTTGATAAAACATAATTGAAATGAGACTATAAGAAGTAAGAGAACTGTAACGAATCACATCTGAATCTTAACATTAGTCCTCTCTTGATAATCTGCACCAAAGGAAGGGAGCTGCTGATAGAATATCACAGGCAATCTATTTAGTGGGATTGGGTCCGCGGCCTTGTGCTTAGTAGGTGAATTTCTAGTTGCTCAGTGTAACTTACTGCAAAAGTGTTGTGAGGATGCCCATCACCAGATGAGAGGCCACAGACACATAATTTTGTTTCTGGAAGCAATTCCTAGATTAAACAAAGAGAATCAGAAGTTGAAGGCTTAGGGTAATACCGTACATTATCATTTTTTTTTAAGTTCGTTTTTTGGGATTATTACCTTGGTACATCAACATCAACTATTCCTTCTTTGTCTCACTGCCAATACCAGTATAGTTTAAAGGAAAAAAAATAGGAATAGTTTTACAGATTCAAAGTTGCATATTTGAGTCATAGTGTATTCACTAATAACTAAAAGTTCACTGATTATCTATCATGATCCTCCCTTCGGAAACTCATTTCCCATTTCTAGAGATAAAATTATGGCCAATGTCCATAAATACTCCTACAGATTTAGATGGCACTACAACTTTATTGTATGAGGTGGTGTTTGTCTTTAAAACTTCATCTTTATTTGTTAAGTCAGTTAAATGCTGAATCATAGTCAATTATGACCGTTAGAAGTGAATATAAATCCTATCTTGTCCTGAAATGTGAGAACATACAAGAATCTCTAACTGCCTGAGCATAATATTGGCATGAAGATTTATTTAGGACTATAGAGCCATGCTCCATAATCTCTAATCCTGCATTAAAAACAACTCTATACACTCAAATGTATAGTTTACAGCTTTACCTGTAAAAGCAAAGTGATTATTTATTGATAAATGACATGGAATGTCATTTTTTTACTTAAGTAGCATTAGACATTTCAAAGATTTTGTCTGAAGGGCAAAAGGATTACACTGCATTTGAACAGACCATGTGACAAGGCATCCTTAGACTTCATGTATGATATGAAAGGATGATCCCAATTCACAAGATACACAGGGGAAATTATAACTATACCAGAAAGGAAGAAAGGCAAGGAGGGATGTGGTAAGGGTGTCAGGGAGTATTTGTAGTGGTTTGATGCATGTAAATATTACATCTTATAAATAATTCTTTTCAAATACATCTCTGAAGTTCAGGGGCTCTGTTTAAGAAATGGATTGTATATGCTTTGCATGGCTATATGTCATTTTCTTCAAGATAAGAGCATCACTATTTCAAAAAGCAAAAATGTCTTCCAAAATATTCCTTTGCTTCTGTTTCCTATAAAGACATATGTCACCTGATACTGCTGGCAGATGAGGATTGGGAGGAAAATGTTCAAATTATATTTTACTGTCAGGATCCAACAAACACATTTTCATCTAAATTATTTTGTCAACAGCCTTGTAGTACCCTTGCTAACCTTATTTGGCACCAGTGCATAATTAGATACACAGGGGTGTGACTCCAATTGAAGGTGTTGGCATTGTAGCACTCTGTGAAAATATTAACTATGAGGTTAACTCCAATTTTCTCTTCTTTAATTAAATGCACATGGTACTAATGAGGTAACCTACTGTTCCTTGATAGCACTAATTAGCTAAGAGGAGAGTACACTCTCACACTGCAATTTAAACCTAAAAATAAGGTTGAAATATGCTAATTGCAGGCAATTTAAAACAGTACAAGTTGAAGAACTAGTCATAATAAGAGAAACTGACTGCTTTACAGCTAGGCAGCTGTAACTTTGGTTAAAATCAAAACAAGCCACATGATTTTTGGACGGCTATTTAACAAGGTCATAAGCTTCCTAAAAAGAAATGATACTCCATAAAACACATAACAATGAAACAGATGAACAAAATCTCTCAGATAGACATTCATCTACACAAAACCAAAAATGCATGTCACAGGAATTCCAAAGCTGCCTTGAAACCAACCATGTTTAATAATAAAAATTAAATTCTGTAACTACATGGTGTCATCTTAAACTCATTCAAGATTGCCAAAATTAAATGCTATGATTCGTGTCTCCAATATTAACAAAACATACTGGATGCAGAAGATTTGCTAACCCAATCACAGAGTCAGAAGGCACAATTCAGAGAAGAGTATGTCTCAGTACTGTGGGGAGAGTTACATATGAGCAGGAAATTTCAAGAAAATGAACAAGTACAGAGATAAAATATACAAAAGATGCTGTAGAAAAAAAAGAGTGTAATTACCATTTGTGGAAGACTAAATTATGTACCCCCCAAAAATATATACCCTTAATCTCAATCCAAGTCCCTGTGGATGTGAACCCATTTAAATAGGACCTGTTGAAGATATTTTTAGTTAAGAAGTGGCCAATAATATCAGAGTTGGGTTTTAAACCATATCACTAGAGGCCTTATAAAAGGAAGAACCTGGAAGCCAGAGTCAGAGAAGTCCATGTAAGAAGAAGCCAGAAGTCAGCAGACACTGGAAGAGGAAACACAAAGAGAGAGACAGCCGTGGGACAGGAGGCAGGGACGCAAGCCAAGGAACCCCAAGGATTGCTGCAAGTCAGCAACAGAATCCTACCAACTTGGAGAGAAAGCAGAGCCTTAATTTGGATTTCTGAAACCCTGAGACAATGAACTCCCATTGTTTAGACCAACCTCTTGCGTGGTATTTGTCACAGAAACCTGGCAAACAAAGACACCATTTAAGGGATATAATTGCCAAAAATATCAAAAAGATCTCATTATAAGGCAGATTTTTGCTAAATTTCTTCTATAGTTTGTTGTATCAGAATGGAATTAACTTGAGGTTGCACTGTAAAAGGGAATGTTACAATTAAATTTCAGTAAATCTAAGTATAATCCAAAATATTTTCTGTAATTCATTTCTCAAACATTTTCCAAGTGTGATTTTAACCAATAAACACTGAGGTAACCTTAATTTAAGGCAAGATTCTCAAATACTTTTGGTCATTAAAGAAGATATTATGACAAGTTTTGTTTGGAATGAAGTATATATTCATTATTTCATAATTCTCTAAAATCCATGATATGTCATATTTTTAGTACCCAGAATCTTTGATTAACAAAATCCTCTTTTTCTGACTGTACTAAATCATTTCTGTTAAAAAGATGGAAAGGAAACCACATTAAAATGATACTGTCATTAATCTATCCTTGAGGGCAAGAGCCACGGGACTGCCCCCTGCTGAGCACTCACAGTGACTTTTTCCTACCCCTGCCCCTTTCTATGCAAAATTATTTAAATATGTATACAGTTTAAGCACTCAAGAGTTGGAAAAGCAACCAAAACTAGTCAAAAAGCAAAGTTTGTGAAGGGAGAAAAAGTCAACTTAATCTCAAGTTTACTGAAGAACAATAACTTGGAAGAAAAGCAAACTATTTGAAAGGCAAATGCTTTTAAATAACTCCCAATTAATAATTCCTAGAGTTAAAAGTATGTGAGAATAAACTTTGCACTACCATTAGTCTGTCATCATGACTTGCCAAAAGTTTGGTTGAAGAAACTGTGCTTTGAAAAACCCACCCAGCTTCTTCTTGTGGGTGCCCAAGAGGTTTCCAAGAACCAAAAAAGACAGAATGTTGGCAACAGATGCAAATAACCTCTGACCAATCACGCGTTAACAGACCCATGAAGCTGCAGGTCTGTAAAGGAGTAGCAAGGCGAATGAAATCAGACAGTCACTTAGAAATAGGTCTCCTGGAGGCAGCCTGACATATTCCAGCAAATCACAGGGAAACACAATGTGAATGGATATAGTAAGTGTTTGCATCTGTTTCAAATAAGCACCGAAGAACCTTTGAACAGTGAAAAGGCCAGGGCAATGTACTCATACAGGCTCTCAGTATTACTTTCAGAAAGAATCTATTTTTCAGTTAAATATGGATTATTGCAATTTTCTGTTAAAACAATAAAGAGTAAGTCATTTCAAGTTAAAAATAAGAATACTTTTGGTTTTGGAGACAATCTGCCTGGATTCAGATCCCAGCTCAATGCTTACTGAACAACTTGTACAGAACTTCAAGGTCTCTCTCTCTCTCTAGAAAGGGGGTGATAAGTAACACCTCATAGAGTTATCGAGTCCTTTAAGTACTTAGCACAGTTCTAGCACCCATAGATCTAATATTTATTAGCTATGTATGTAATATTAATTAGTTATCATTATTGCTTCAGATAAGTCCTCAATTTTGTTCAGATAAGTATTACACTCCTACTATGTATGAAACACCATTATATACTGTAGTGGAGGCAAACATTCCCAAGACTTAGTATCTGCATCTACCAATATTCTTTATGATACAGATGAAGCCATTTCCACATGAACAAAAAAATGTTTTTCTCTTTAGAAACCAGGCACAGCAAATTGAGAAGTAAACATGGGTGTGTCTGCATTCAGTGACAAGGTGAAGTGACTTCTAAGATACAAATAATTTGTAAAGTTGATGAAGGTATATTTTTCATAGAAAAATAGGTAAAGTATTATCTGTTGATATTTCTTAATCAATCAAAATGCTTTATTATAATTTATCTAATTGGTTTACTTATAATTTATAATTATATATTAAATATTAATTTATTTATTTGTAATTGCTTTATCTCTTGAGCTTAGATGAAGGGGTTCCTCGAATTTTTTCTTTAACATGCTGAAAACATTAAGTGTTTTACATTATTTGGGTAAAATGACATCAGAATGGAATCGTGGTCACACTTTATTTTAAAATATTTTACCAAAAAATAAAAAAGATTTTAGCAAATCAAGATGGGTGGACACTCGTGACATGGCATAAAACAAATCAAAACAAAATTTACAACAATAATCAAAGTTAAAAGATTGGCTTTTTCCCACTGCAAATGTTTTGTTGTTGGTCTGGTTGGCTATTTTTGATCTTTCATAAACTTAGTGGAAATTGCCCTAAGGACAGTACTGCCATCAGGTTATATCAGGATGATATGTGTTGGCTTTACAGATTTAAGCTACTTTATTCTTCCCAAGCTCATCTCTAAAAAAAAATAATAGATTTAATAGTGCCTACCTTGGCAAAGGAGGCGGAGAAAAGAGAATTGATGGCTGTAAAATATTTTGAGTATTCCATAAGACAAGTGTATCAGAGTAGTTGGTGCATTGTTTGGAGTTAGTCAGTGAGAAATAGGGACCATGCACTGCAGAGGACTAAACCAGTATGAACACATTCCTAAAGAAGCAGTCAGTCCTGCCTTACTTCCTACAGCTGCCACAGACAGACTCCTAATCTGTATGAAATTGAGGAGAACATGGTACAGCCATTAAAAAAAAAATCATTTAACCCAGAAGTAAAATAAAGCCCTGGAGATGAAATGATTTGCAAAATGCTTCTATTTATTGTTTTAAGGCCTCTACATATCATATGCTTTACTGCACAGGTTCTCAAACTTTGGTGTGTAAAAGAATCTCTGGAGAAGCTTGTTATAACTGCAGATCCAAGGTCACATTCCTAGAGATTCAGATTCAAAGATCTGGGATAGAGGCCATTTTTAACAAGCATCCTAGCAGTTTTAATTTAAAGTATCTGTGGCACATTTTGAGAAATGCTGCCTTACTTGTTCAGGAGTCTTGTTTGACATCATTTTTCATTCTTTTAATCTATTGTTTAGTCGGTCAACATCTATTGAGTACCTACTGTGTGCTATGAACTTTATTAGTCATGTGGATGTGAATATGAATGAAAATTGTCTCTGCTTCCAGAATCAAGTGGGAAAAATAGCTTTGTGAACTAGGATATAACAAAGTGCCATTTGCAGGGGTTCTTAACATTTTTTTGTATTCTGAATCTCTCTGGCAATCTGGTGGAGTCTGGGTTCATCTTCTCAAAAATAAATTTAATTGCATAAAAGAAAATACATATAAATAGGAGGAAATCAGCAACATAGAAAAGTTTTCAAAATATTAAAGAAAGTTGTGTATGATATATTAATAGATGTGTTTAAATAAGATAAAATAGTGGGTCTAAGTTATAACGGGCATAGCCCAAATACCCCTATAGAGTAGGAGAAAGATCAAAGGTGATGGTGGAGTTACATAGAGAAGGTAGGGTTTAACAAATGAGTATGACCTGCCAAATCATTATATTGATATTTCTTTTAGTCTCCAGTATCTGAGAGCAGCTAGAAGTAAAAATCTAAAATTGTGGAATTGCAACTCATACCAAAATCTGTTCTACAACTAGCTGTTGTGTTGTGCTTTGAAATTTATTGCTTTTTTGTATATATGTTATTTTTCACAAAAAGTTGATTGTGATAATAAAAAATATATTTATTCCTTCTAGCCACCTATGTTCTGGAGTAGCTAGAAGGAAAAATCTGAGATGACAGTATGGTACTCCATGACAAATTCTGGGATCTGTCCTGTAACTCCTTGTTGAAGAGTGATTAAAAACTATATTACTTTTTTCTTTCTTTACTTTGTATATATGTTATACTAGACAATAAAAAAAAGTTAAAAAAAATAGTGGGTCTAATAACCACTGTAATTTTGGAGTATTACCATAAAATACTTCTAGATATTTTTCTAACTATAATATTATATGAAATATCTGTAATTTTTATTGATGGCAATGTCACGACACTGCTAATTCTACTTTGTTTTGTTACTTATGTTTATAACAGAAGGAAATGTTGAATTTCAATTAGAATTTAGTGAAAACGAGGCCCCTCCCCCCACATTCAAGTTTACAGATCTTCTGAATATTATTAGGGATCCCTGGTTAACAGAACATGCATTACAGAGAACTGGTGTTGAAAGTAAAAAGCATAGTTTGAAAGACTATGAATCTATTACTTGAAAGAGGTAGGCAAGAAAAGAGGGAGAATCCCAAAGATTTAGGATTGTGATAATTTTGGAAATAAGGGAATGTGTCGTAGATAGGGAAAACTGATGAGAGATGATACATCTGGGAAGGCTGGGACTATAACATTTCTGAGCACCAGACAGAGGGAATTTCTATTGCATCTGAAGATAAAGGGCTATTAGCAGATTTTTTTAAAGAAATGAGACACTGAAATCAGATTTTTTTTTTTTTTTTTTTTTTAATAAATGACCCAGAGGAAAGCATGAAGGTATGAGTTGAGACTAGAATTATGAAAGCATGATGGCTGGCAAACTAAGATCCCCAACAGGTCACCAGGTCCTCTGGCAAGGACCAAAGCAGTTGCAGTGAGAATGAGCAAAGGATACTTAATTGGAGAGAAGGCTAACTTAAGCGAATTTGAAGACTACCTCAGTGACCGAGTGAGAGATTGAAAGATAAAGGGATGCTAGGAGTAAAACTGTGATATTGCTAGCAGGAAAAGAGGATTCAAGGAAAAATTTTTAAAACATAGATGAGAATTTGCTTCATTTGGAAATAGTCAATCATTCTATTAGGGTAATGCAGGATATCCAGTTAGATGTTTAGAGCAAACTTTTGAGTGTACAGGGCTTAAGCTCAGGAGATATGTAGACACCTGAGCATTACCACCTTTTATGGTGACCACACAGAGAGTGGATAGGTCATGCATAGAGCAGTTAACTCACCCTGAACTGTCTCAGATCACCTGGGGAGCTTAAACACATACCGATGCTGGCACCATTTCCCAAAGTTTCTGGTTTAGTCAGGCTGGGGTGTTTTTTTTTTTTTTTTAATGTAAGCATCCCAGGTAATGATAATGTGCAGCCAGGGTTTAGCACCAATGATACAAAAGTTAAATGGAAAAAGCCATGGACAGAGGACAAGAAAAAGTCATCAAAGGCAGAGGAATGGTCAAAGAAGTGGTCTCAAACCACAAATGTTATGACAGGGTCCAAGAGGATGAAGATTGAATACAAATTTCTGAGTTAGTCACTGATATTTAATAGAACACTTTCAGAAGGGTAGTAGTGACAGAAACAGAACCAAAATGTGGTTAAGAGGGAATGAAAGCTGAAGTGTGTTTTAGTTTCCTGGTTGCTAAACCAAGTATCATACAATGGGTTGGCTTAATAGCAGGAACTTATTAGCTCACAATTTCAGAGTCTAGAAGGTTTGCTTCTTCCTGGGTTAGGATATTCTGGCTGGCCAATAGTTTGGGGTTCCTCAGCTTTTCTGTTACATGGCAATATCCCTCCTTTTCCTTCTGGCTTTTAGTGTCTGTATGTGGCTCTTGTTTTCGGTGTCCAATTTCATTTGCTTATAAAGATTTCAGCTATATGGCATTAAGGCCACACCCATTCAATCTGGGCACACCTTAACCAATGACGTCTTCAGAGGTCTAAATGGGTTCACACTGATGGAAACAGAATATGCCTTTTGTGGGGGACATGATTCAATCCCCAACAAAGTGAAAAGAATTCTTTCCAGAAGTTTGGTGATTAAGGAAAGGAAGGGTTTACGGATTACTTGGTATAAAACAAAAATTCAAATTAGATTATATTTTTATTTCATTTGTTTTTACTTTAAAAAATGGGAAATGCTGCAAAAAAGGGGACAACTTTGATGATACATGAGAGCAAATGAGCAGGTGACAGGAGAAGGAAGTGGGCACAGTCACTTTCTTTCATTTGCAGAAAGAAATTGGTATTGGAAAGAAGATGTGACTGTGAGACAAATGGTCATAAATAGATGCGTCAATATAACTTTGTTTTGGGAGTAGACATGTGAGAGGCACAGGGAATTCTTGCCTGGTAGCCTCCAAATTTTCCCTCTGAAGTAGGAGGCAAAGTTACTGAGAATAATGGGGACAGATATGAGGTAGAGTTCTGAGGGTAAAGTGAAGGCTAGAAAGTTGGTGTAGGAAAAGGGAGAGTGAAGTGTTTAGGGATCAATGAAGCAAGTGTTAAATGTCACCCAAGACTAAGCTGAAGTCAGAGACTCAAATCTGCCTGATACTGTGATTTTCAATATTCAGGAGCTGGTTTGGTAGGAGGAGTAAAGAAAACCAAAGTTTGGGGAAAAGAAGAACAAGTGCTATAGCAGGTTCAGAGAGGACAATACAGAACAGTGGGAGTTTCTTAAAGTTCCTCATCAATCAAGGGATTTATCTAGATCAGGGAGAAACCTAGCGAATAGATGTGGTACTGGTATGTGTGTGGAGAGTGGGTGGGATTGTGAGAGGGGAAAGGGAATAACCAAGGAGAATAGGGCCTATGAACTAAATGAGGATTTCTTAGCTAGAATCATTCAAGGTGATTTTCTTTTAAAGCAAAGTGATTTTCTATTAAATGGTACGAAATCATGGAGAATGTTGTTGAAGGAATTGATTTATGAAAGTTTATAGATTTTATGCTTGCATTTTTCACTGATCAATGCATATTTCAAACAATTTATTTTCTTTTACTGGGTAAACATGTGACAAATTGATACATTCATAAGTAATAAACTCAACATGAGAATCCAAATTAAAATTAAATTAGAGCTTACTATTTCCTTTATAGAAAAATTATTAAAATTAAAAATGTAATTAAGGTTTTGTTTATTTAAGTAGAAAGCAAGCTAATTAAGAATAAATTTAATTTTTTATAGAACTTTAGAAACATATACATTGCATGGTGTGATGGTTAAGTTCCTGAGTTAACTTGGCTAGTTATGGTATCCAGTTACTTGGTCAAATAAGCACTGGCCTGATTGACACTTTAAAGGTATTTCATGAATTTAAAATAGTCAGTTGGTTGCATCTATAGCAGATTACATCGACAATCAAGGAACTCAGTTGAAGGCCTTAAAGGAAGAACTGATGATTTCAACACTCAGAAAGAAGAGTTTCTATCTCTATTTCAGCTAGACAGCATCTCCTGGGGAATTCACTGAAACCTTCATCAATGAATGAATGTGACCTGCTCTTTGGAATACACACTTAAAAATCCCCACCATCACGTGAGGCAAATCCTATAATAAATCTCTTATTATTTACATACAAACATATATATTCTGACTAAAATACATAAATTGAGGCTTAACTGTAAAAGTCAGTGAATTACCATGTACAAATTTGTTACTTGGTGCTATTTTCCTATAGTTCTCCATAGTCTTGCATTTCCTTGGTGCCTAAAAGTGGAATTCTCTGAGACAAAAACTGATGTCAAGACTAGGCTACAGTCTTGTAGAAAACCAACTCAAGTTTATGATAGAGGAAATCAGTTGATTTTGCCTCCCCAGCATCAACTCCCTTCTTTGGTAACAGCATCAGTATTTTCCTTGGAACCCCCGCCCCCTGCAAATTGGCAGGGGTAGCTCTAGGGTGTGTACGTGACACAAGCTAGAAGAATCAGACTGCCTTTCTCAGGAACTTCATTTTTGAAGTATGTGATATTCATACTGTGAATAAGAAGAGTTCATCCAACCCAAAGGCTGGGACCCAAGGGACCTACCTATCATTTCCTGCTCCCCTTTCGGAGACCAGATTTTTCCTGAGCTTCTCCTTGTATTCCATGAGCAACTTTATAGTCTAAGAATAGATGCCTCCTTTTTGTCTCTTACTGTAACTCAAAACCAAAGCTATATACCAAAGATATTACATTAAAATGTTTCAATTAATGATCTCACTGCCAAAAATAGTGATTATGCTTCGATACCTTTTAAAATATGATTTGGAGCAAGTTTTAGATTACAGTCCATTTTTAAGGAACAGACCAAAGAAACACTGAAACTCATGATTTTGCCTTGTTTTTCATTATTTGCAAATAATGAAGTAATCACAAATTGCCACTATAATTTCAGCTTTATAAATACATATTCCTTCCGTCCTTAAAAGGTCAGTTTGTATGATCAGGCTACATTCTACAAAGGACAATTTGATATAAAGATGGCAAAATAAACATTAGGTTAGTAAAAATACAAATATGGGCAGAGATTATTAATGTATTGATTATTAATGGGCATTCACATCTTTTATTTGTTATAATTTAAGATTATATACTGATTCATTTTTTTCTGTTCAACAGATTCCAAATTTATGAAAAGAAATTAATTTCTTTATGAAAAAGAAAGGCTAGATATATATTAACAATAAAAGTTTATAGGGGGTATTATCTCTAAATCCAGACACCATCGGTATTTTGGGTGATTTGAAATTTTATAGTACTTAATATTCATTAACTAAATCCACTGACATTCCTAAAATAAGATCCAATCTCCAATACATAGTTAAAAGGTACAGAGGAATTAATAAAGAGTGCAGCATGTAAGAGTTATCAAAGTCAGATGTGAATTTATGATTTTTCACCCTGTTTTTGGTTAATCCCCTTTTTTTCACCTCAGAAAACTACCATCATAAGCAGCACTAATTGGCACACTTGTTAGAGATCTCAGAAGGGGAGTCAAGAAGAGAAAAGTTATGGACACCTGTCACCCACACAGCTAGTCTGTCTCCACAGATAAGGTTAAAATAAAGGGCAGGGCACAAACCTGGCTGCTCTCTGTGAGGACAGTAAGACCTACATGTGTTCTTTGACTCCCTAAACAACTTGACTTTCCAGGGAAATTAATCAAGTATCCTCATTGAGCCTAAAGTCACTGAAAAACAAAAGAAGCCCATATTGCTCCTACAAGTGATGTTATTTTATTTAAGAGGGAGAAAAAGGCAGTAGTCAACAGACACTTCTAGCGTGAGAATTGCCTGCCAAGTACTGGTGGGATATTGTATCTGTGCTTGCTTGTAGGCTGGCTTTTTTGCTTTGTCCAAGAGAGGATTCTAAACTCTTTTGGGTTTTTAAATTTTAAAGCTGAATTTCTCATGAACATCTGGAGAATGGAATACAAAATGTAAAATATATATAATAACTCCTTAACAGAAAAATTAATGTATTCTATATATAGCATTTTTTCCTAGGTATACTGAAACTAGGTAGAAATAGCTTATGCTCACATGAGAATAATAGTCCTTCACCTTCAGTTCTTCTTTTTAATTTTATAGTCTCAAAAGAAAGCACAGATTTCTCTTTTCACCTTGAGGGGGTGAGATGAGATAAGTAAAAGTGAGAAATAGGTTGTGGTCATATAACTTCCTATGAAAGGAGATAAAAAAGCCCAGAGCAATGGAAAGTGTAGAAACCATAATACATGACATGAAGGTGCTTAAAATATATCTGGTGATAGTATGAAGGCTAAGGATTAACTATGCAGTTCAGGCACTATTTCATTCAACAAAGATTTAATGAATACCTACTTTAGGTCAATTATAATAAAGAGTTTGACTCTATTTTTGAGTTGGACCACTGAATTCTCATATTTGGGTGGGGGGGGGGTGGGGTGGTACATGGTCCGGGAATCGAACCTGGGTCTCCCGCATGCAAGGGGAGCATTCTACCACTGAACCACCTGTGCACCTGACCACTGAATTGTTTTTAAGCCTCACCATCCCTTTCCCCTTTGGCCGCACAGCTGAACAAGCTAATAAGAAAGTCCACAAGCATGCACACAGAAGCTTTCCCCAGTGACCCTACACACCATAACCTTAGTCACTATACAGGTCCAACTCACTTTCCCTGCCTTTCCAAGCTACCTGGAAATATGAGTAATAAATTTTCTTTAAAATTATCTTGGTGTTCTGTGGGGTGTCATCAACCTTGCTATACAAACCAAATTTGGCATAGGGGTCCATCTTCTACAGGATGACCACAAAACAGTGACTATGTTAAGTAGGAGATCTAACCCAAGGATTTTACAGAGAAGGGGAGAAGACACACTACTAGTGATCAGCCCCATCATAAGAGCTATGGCACATGTATGTAGAGGGTGCTGAAGGAGCAGACGGGAGGGGTACTTAAATGGCTATTGGGAGATAGAAAAGGTTTTCTAGATAAGGTCATAATGAATGGGCATTAGATATATAAATGGAGTGGAGGGGGGCAGAAGTGTTCTTAAGAAGGCTTGAAAATCATGACCCCCTGATATATTCAGAGAACCATAAACAGTCCAACAGTATCAGAGAAAAGAATGCTAAGGGAAGAGAAGTTTCCCGGGATGAGGATAGAGAGAAAAAAGCAGAAGCCAGATGACCAAAGAACCGGATGTAAAACAAAGTGGTCTTTATATGATTCAAATTTCTTATCATTAAATGTGTATAACACCTGCTTTTTCTCTTGGAGGACTAAATAAAGGCTCAAATGCATGTAAATCATTCATGAGATATATGGAGTCCTATTACTCTAATCCTGAAGAAATAACTGTGACCAATACAGAATGGCACCAGATATTCCTTTAAATCCTTAGAATGGCAAGCAATAACTTTTTAGTCCATGACCTCCAAATGCCCCTCCATCCAGGAAGCTACTTTCTTATGATTTTACAGGTCCTTTATTCCCTAATATATATATATATATATATATTTTTACCATTTTTTATGTGCACTAGTGAATTATACAGTCAGTTCTATATCAAAATCCAGTGTGCAAAATTCTGCTTGCATGAATAGAAAAGAGTTAAATTCTATATCAAAATCCAGTGTGCAAAATTCTGCTTGCATGAACAGAAAAGAGTTAAACTTCAGCTTCTCTGAATTGAATCACCATAAAGATTCAAAAATAAACTAACTTAAATTTTATTACCAAGAAAATAACTCAATTTGACATAGTATATTTTCATTTCCTAGAAAGTCTTGGGGTAAACTAAAAAATTAAAAATTAAAAATAAAACAGAAAATTTCAGTTCAATTTTATATCACAGCACTAATGGAAGTGAATTGAATATTTTTGAAGTTGGGGTTCAGGGAAAAAGGAAAGCTTTGTACTAGATTTAAACTGATATTGCTCCTTTCTTTGTTATTTGGGGCATTCAGAATATAATTTCACAGATGATATATTTTTCTTCATGTGATTTTCAGACTACATCTAATGGAAAATGCCTGGTTAGGATTAAGAGACATAGTACAGATGTTAAACTACATTTGCATGCAATTATTTCTAACACAAATGCCAGGGTACAGAATCTACTGAAATGGCTTTAAGGATGGTTGGCATAACATTTTAAACCAGCTTCCATCTCTGAGAAAGTCCGTATTCTGAATATTTCAAATCAAGACACCAAGCACAAAATAAACCTTACATTTTTCACCTTGACTCATTGCCTGAGAATGAATGGCCATAGAGTT